>NC_040045.1:28581886-28722828 GCF_003713205.1 Coffea eugenioides | reverse complement strand
AAAAAATTATTTATCATGGGTATTGGATGTTGAAATCCATCTTGAGGCAATGGGTCTTGGTAATACTATTGTGGAAAAAAATGAATCCTCAAACCAAGACCGTGCCAAAGCTATGATTTTTCTTCGTCATCATTTAGATGAAGGATTAAAATCAGAGTATCTTACTGTTAAAGATCCTCTTGTCCTTTGGCGAGATTTGAAAGAAAGATTCGACCACCTGAAGTTGGTCGTTCTTCCAAAAGCCCGATATGATTGGCTTCATTTACGGCTGCAAGATTTTAAATCTGTCAACGAATATAATTCAGCCATGTTCAGAATCACTTCTCAATTATCATTATGTGGCAAAAAAGTCACTGATAAAGATATGTTAGAGAAAATATTTTCTACTTTTCATGTCTCTAACATGCTCCTGCAGCAGCAATATCGAGAGAAGGGATTTAAAAAATATTCTGAACTTATTGCATGTCTTCTCTTGACTGAACAAAACAATGAATTGTTGCTGAAAAATCATGAGTCCCGACCAACTGGTGCAAGTCCATTCCCTGAAGCGAATGCGACCCAATTTCAAAATTCTAGTCGAGGTCGTGGACGTGGCCGTAGAGGTGGTTGTGGAGGAGGCCGCGAACGTGGTCGTGGTCGTGGCCGTGGACGTGATCGTAGTAAATTTGTGCCCCGTGAAAATTTTAACCGTGGCAAACAACAAAATGTTTTCCAAAAAAGGAAAAATAACTACGATCAGAAAAATGGAGAAAAGAAAGTTTATGAAGAAAAATGCTACCGGTGTGGTATGGAAGATCATTGGTCCCGTACCTGTCGTACGGCTGAGCATCTTGTTGACCTCTATCAAGCATCATTGAAAAAGAAAGACAAAGGTGTTGAAACAAATTTCATTGATCAAAAGAATGACTATGATGATGGTGATGATGCTGACATGACACACCTCGATGTTGCTGATTTTTTTGAGCATCCTGAAGATGTCAACAAATATCCCATGATTATTTAGATATTTTTATGATACTTTATATCTTTCATGTAATTTTTTTTCCATTGAATATTTATTTTCGCATCTTTATTAATATTTATTTTTGTTTGAAATTTTCTTCCTGAAGAAGAAATGGATGTCAAATATTTGGGATTAAATAATGGTGATGATGATATTTGTCTCATTGATAGTGCTACTACGCACACCATATTGAAAAATAAAAAATATTTTTTTTGTTTGAAAATGGGAGAGACAAACGTTAATACCATTAGTGGTAGTGCAAAATTGATTGAAGGCTCCGGAAGAGCCACTATATTTCTCCCTGAAGGGACTAAAATGTGACGCCCCCACTTCTCCCTAAGGCGAACCAAAGTAAATCCACGTACCCTGACTAACTCGCCATAGGTACTCAAAGCAAAAATCTTTTCCCCATTTTCAAAACTATTACGATCTATTTCTACAACTACCGTAATAACTTAAATATCAGTAAATGCCGGAAGCGTTAATCCTAAAATATTCATTTCATTAATCCAACATCCGTAGCGGGTAAAGTACTATTCAGAAATCCCCAAAGAGTTTTTCATTTCAATTCCATCAGAAGTAGCAATCTCAATAAGTTCAGGCCTAATATGCCAATAGTAATGAAACCCTAAACAAAATAGCACATCAGGAAGTTTCTCAATAAAGCCGGTTCAATCTCGTCTTTAAGGATAAACAAATCTACAGTGTGAGCAAAATCTCGTGAAGCTAAAACATCACATGGAGTCACGTATGTTAGGAAACAATCAATAACAATTCAATAAAGTTGCGAAGTAAATTTAGTAATTGCCAACAAGAATGAATATCCAAAACAATTCAAGGTATATGGTAGCTCTCAGGTACTAAGTTCCACTCCTTTGTCCAGTTCATTTCGTATATTCTTCTCTCGCCAGTGATCTCTCCGTCAATCGTGTTGATATTTCAAAACTCATTAATGTTTATTAGAATCTATCCACTTACTTCTCATTCCGTCTACCATCATTCCGCTCGGGCTCCGCACTAAACATTTAAAGGCTATATCTCCACGAGTCATCGTCAAGCAGATCTTCTAAAGATCAATCTATCATATAATTTAATGGTCCACGCAAGTTTCAGTAGCAACCTCATCCTGGCTTCGAGTTCCAAGGTCGGCCTATGAGTTTGGGCGTCCCCATTGTATTCATGTAATGTCCGAGGAGTTATTCACTTCCTACGATGTAGCAATCATTAAGCCACTATGTCATGATGCATAGCAATTGAAATCAGGTTTAAATATTTGTATTTCAGGTTCTATTGTAAATCAGGCAAATCATAATCATAGTTTATTTGTTCAAATAGACGATGGATAAGGTAACATTCGACTCTATATTTATCAAAACAAAAGCTAGCGGCGTAATCAGGGAAAGCAAGTCATGAATCAAGACTATAGTCAAGTAACATTACCTTGACACTTTCCTGAATTTCAATAATAGAAGAAATATTTTCTTGATAGTTCAAAGTGTTCTACGGTAGTATCCTGCTTGAAAGTCTTCTGTGTCGCCTTGATGCAAATATAAATTATATTTGTCATTCATTTAATATTCCAATTTATTCAATGAAATATGGTTATACTATTATAATCTTAAGATAATTTTACGAAAAAAGATTTCTCAATTACTCGCTACAATTCGATGGTTCAACTGGAGTTTTTTAAAGTACAAGAAGATCGAGTTCTATTTTTGAATAAATTAAGTATATAATAGTTTATGTATATAATAGAAAGGAAGTGCTTGAAAACTCCCTCCTGGGAATTCTGGTAAAATATTCTAGTTTGTAAATACGATTATTTTGAAAAAAAATCCTTATCTCAAAAAGTATACAGTCCTAAAAATTGAAAAATTGTACTGTGTGGATAACCTTTGAATAGTACTTATATAAAAATTCTTAGAAAACCTTTTCACAATGATCTAAGTGGAATGGTATTTCTAAAAGCGCTTAAAGTTCCTGTCCAGACACTCCAGGATTTGAGCCGGTGTTCGCTAACATTGGAAATCTCGGTGCAGAATTCTACTTTCGTTCAACCAACAGCCTGAAATGATAACTTCAAATGAGGTAAATTAATGTTTAGTGACAGAACAGCGGATGTCAATGAATGGATTCTTCGATTGCACTCAAGATTTTGTGTAGCTCAAAGTTGGTGTTGAAAATATCAGACTGTTGAGATCAATTTCCAGATTGGTTTCGACTTTGATTAGCTTAAATGTAAAAAACATTCGATTGGTGCCAAATTGTGCAGTATGGTATTCCTATATGAAGGGTATCTCTCTATCAAATTTCGTGGAAAAATACCTTCGAGAAGGTGGTTAACCAATCAACCAAGTTTTTGAAATTACTAAGGCAAAACTGCTTTTATCTTCATTTCTCTCCGTTTCCAAACATTCGGCTAAGGAAAACCTCCAAACATGGTTCATTTGTACAAGAAAAGTCTAAGGAACATTCATGGTACATTTGGTAGGTGTTTAGCACCAAGAAATTCATTTAGTAAGACCACAACAAGTCTCACATCAAATCTGTTCAAATCCAAGGGTTTTCAAGAACAAGGCAGTCACCGTATTTTGATCATAACTCACTCAATTTAACTTTAATTTGAGCATGGTTGATAGTGTTGGAAAATACATTCATAGGGCTATAATTTCACAGAAGAAATCGTTCTAAGATTCAGCATGCAACTGACTCGAAATTAAGCCTAAAGTTGCAGCATCATCAAATCATTCCAGCAGAACAGAGAAACAGGGCAGCCTTCTTAAAACGATTGGTTTGGCTCGCACACTTGGAACCAAAATGTACATTTTATACCGTTGGAAAGGTGTGGATGTCTAGTTTCAAATTCCACTGACGGTACTCGATTTCGACGTTGGAGGACAAAGTTACGGCTGAAACACTATCGCTGGACAGAGCTACACGGAAACAGTTTTCCAGCTTGACTAGTTTCACAAAGAAATTCATTTGCCCAACCAAATCTCAATATTTTCCAATTAAAATTTTTACACAACTAATACAACATATAAACATCATATTCAAGCCATTAGATCATCAAAATTTGGCCTTAAAATAACCGAACAAGGCAGGGGCAGAATCGGAATCTTTCTATCCCATGAGTTCCTTGAGGTTTCTACTAATTACACTCCATTAATCCACCATTTCAAACACTAAACCAACATTATAAATAGCATCATATCAATATAGCATCAAGACAGAGGTGGGATTCAGAGCCCACCTTCCATTTTTTCAACAACACAACAACCATATGAAATTAAGAGCTAAAAGGTATACTAGAACCCAAAATGCAATCAGTAAAGCTGAATCATGAACTTACTCTAGTTGAATGAATGAAACAATTCAGAAAATTCGCCGTTCCTTGCTCCTAAGTGAGCCGTGAAGAAACTCCCTTTTAGCTAATAGAATTCCAATCTTAGCTAAAGTAAGTGTTAAAATTTGAGAAGATTTGGTGGTGGATTTGAGTAAGATTTTTAGAGGAAGATTTTAGGAGCTTCGGTGTTCTTGCAGTGCGTACCGGGGCCTGGAGCTTGGAGAAATGAGATGTTTGGTCTGACCCCTTTGCGTACAAAGAAAGCTTAACGTCTAATAGTTTTAGGTGCGCAATAGTGCGCATACGCGTGCGTTTTGTGCTCGATTTCTCTTAAGTTTGTTGCACTAGTGCACTAAACCTCTAAGGCACTTACATTCATATAAATATTATTCCTTCTTAATTGTCCAAAAATAATGGTCCAAAGTCCCTCAATTAATCACGCGCGTGAAAACGCGTATTTCCAATTTAGGCGCGATAAAATGAAATCTTCAAGAAATTCTTGTAACGATCGTACCACTAACTATCACTTGAGTATTTAAACCTAAATTTACCTATTTTAGGACAATTGTACATATTTCCAAATTTTCGAGCTTATTGTACTCCCAATTAACTAGAGTTTTCGGACACGTTTTCACTTTTCACTAAACAAGTTTCTAAGAAAATAATTTTTGAAACGAAACACTTTAAAAATATAACGAAACTATAAAATCATGTACTTAGGTCTAATAAGGCTAGAAAATATTATTCGTGGCAAAAATCCAAATAAATAATTTATTAAGCCAAAATTAGGGATTTTAAAATAATAGATTTTCGAGTCCTCACATCCTCTCCCCCTTAAGAAATTTCGTCCTCGAAATTTACCTTGATTGGTGAACAGGCCTGGTTACTTTTCTCGAATTGCTTTTTCGACCTCCCAAGTTGCTTCCTCCAACCCATGGTTCTTCCAGTGGACTTTTACTAATGGTATCTGTTTATTCCTCAAATCCTTCACCTTCCTATCCAGAAGCTTAACCGGTTTCTCCTCATAGGTCAAAGTCTCATCAATCTCAATATTCTCTGGTTGTAAGACATGTGATGGGTTTGGGTGGTACCTTTTAAGCATAGATACATGGAACACATTATGAACGAGATAAATTCGGCGGTAATTCCAACTTATAGGTTACACTCCCCACACGTTGGATAATCTTGTAAGGTCCTACAAACCTTGGCTGTAACTTCTTTCCTTTTCCAGACATCAACCTTGCTTTCAAGGGCGTGATTCTGAAAAATACCAAATCTCCAACAGTAAACTCCAAATTTTTTCTCCGATTATCGGCATAACTCTTTTGGCGGCTCTAAGCGGTCTGAATTCTTTGTCGTACCAACTTTACCTTTTCATTAGCTTTCTCAATCCAAGGCACTGTGGTCGGGTCTAAAATTTTCCGTTCACCTATTTCGTCCCAACAAATTAGAGACCTACATTTTCGACCATAAAGTACCTCATACGAGGCCATTTGAATAGAAAAGTGGAAACTATTGTTGTAGGCAAATTCCACTAAAGTCAAAAACTTACTCCAATTTTCTCCAAAGTCCAGAACACAAGTCCTTAACATGTTCTCAAGTGTTTGAATTGTTCTCTCCGACCGCCCATCAGTCTAGGGATGATAAGTGGTACTAAAGTTCAACTTAGTCCCCAATATTCTTGCATCTTTTGCCAGAACCTCGAAACAAATCTCGGATCCCTGTCGGACACAACACTCACAGGTATTCCATGCAACCTAATGATCTCATTCAAATACAACCTGGCCAACTTCTCCAACGGGTACTTCATGTTAATCGGCAGAAAATGAGCCGATTTGGTCAATCTATCCACGATTACCCAAATCGCATCATGGCCTCTCTGTGTTCTTGGTAATCCCGATACAAAATTCATAGTGATATTCTCCCATTTTCACTCAGATATTTCTAGAGGTTGCAAAAGTGATGATGGTTTCTGATGTTCGATTTTAACCTGTTGACAAATTAAGCATGTTTGGACAAATTTAGCAATCTCCTTCTTCATGTTCTCCCACCAATACAGACTCTTCAAGTCCTGGTACATTTTATTCCCTCCTGGATGTACCGTAAATTTTGATCGGTGTGCCTCTTCTAAGATTTCCTTTCTAAGCCCTTCATCCTTTGGCACAAATACCCGATTCCGAAACCTCAATATTCCATCTGACCCCAGACTAAAATCAGTCTTGTCTCCCATTTTACCCTTTTCCGCCCATTTTTGCACTTTCGTGTCCTTTTCTTGAAATTCCTTAATGCGTTCCAAAAAAGTGGAAGTTACTATAATATTCCCCAAAATTACCTTCCTTGGTTCCAATCGAGAATTCCAGTAACTCACTTCTTCCAATAATTGAAACTCCTTAATCATTAATCCAGCCATTTGCAGTTGACGGCTCAAAGCATCAGCCACTACATTAGCTTTCCTTGGATGGTACTTGATCGTACAGTCATAGTCTTCCAGAAATTCCATCCATCTACGTTGTCTTAAATTAAGTTCCTTCTGTGAAAATAAGTACTTAACACTTTTGTGGTCTGTAAAAATCTCAAATGTCACACCGTACAGATAATGCCTCCAATTCTTCAAAGCAAAGACCACAGCTGCTAATTCCAAATCATGAGTCGGGTAATTCCCTTCATGCGGTTTCAACTTCCAAGAGGCATATGCTATCACTTTGTCATTTTGCATCAACACACATCCCAAACCTTCTTTAGAAGCATCTGTATAAACCACAAAACTATCCTTTCCGTTTGGCAAAGCTAACACAGACGCCCTTGTCAACCGTCTTTTCAATTCCTGAAAACTTTCTTCACACTTAGGACTCCATATAAACTTTCCATTTTTCTTGGTCAGCTCGGTCATTGGTCCAGCAATTCTAGAAAAATTTTTGATAAATTTCCGGTAATACCCTGCTAATCCAATAAAACTCTGAATTTCGGTAGGATTTTCCGGTCATTTCCATTTCGAAACAGCTTCAACTTTAGCTGGATCCACTTTAATCCCATCTTTAGAAATTATGTGTCCCAAGAAAGTCACTTCTTTTAACCAAAACTCACACTTGCTGAACTTAGCATACAATTGATACTCTCTTAAGGTTTGTAAAACAATTCTCAAGTATTTCTCATGGTCTTTCACATTCTTAGAATACACTAAAATATCATCAATGAACACTACCACAAATTGGTCCAAATAAGGCTTAAAAACCCTATGCATTAAATCCATAAAAGCAGCAGGAGCATTCGTTAACCCAAACGGCATCACGGCAAATTCAAAATGCCCGTATCTCGAGTTAAAAGCAGTCTTGGGTATGTCCTTCTCCAAAATCCTCAACTGATAATAACCCTGTCTCAAATCCAACTTCGAGAACACTACAACCCCTTACAATTGGTCAAATAATTCATCAATGTGGGGCAGTGGATATTTATTCTTAATTGCAACATCGTTCAAGCCTCGGTAATCTATACATAACCTCAAACTCCCGTCCTTTTTCTTAACAAACAAAACTGGGGCTCCCCACGGAGAATCACTCTCTTTTATAAAACCTTTTTCTAGTAAATCTTGCAGTTACAATTTCAACTCCTTTAATTCCGCTGGGGCCATTCGATATGGCGTCCTAGAAATAGGGGCTACTCCCGGAGTTACATCGATCTTAAAGGCTATTTTCCGTTCCGGGGGTAGGGATTCTAATTCTTTAGGAAAAACATCAGGAAAGTCTTTCACTATAGGCATGTCCTCCAAATTCACCTTATCACTAGGGGTGTTAATAAGAAAAACCAAATATCCTTGAACTCCTTTACTTAATAATTTTCTAGCCCGAATTCCTGAAATAAGTGCAGACGAAACTAATTTAGCCCTTACATCCAATTTCAGGGTTGCTTCTTCTGGAATACGTAACTCTACAATTTTCGTCCTACAGTTTAACTGAGCATTATAACGGACTAACCAATCCATCCCTAAGATTACATCGTATCCCTTAATCGTCAATCCCATCAAATCAGCCAATAATTTTCGTTCCCCAATCCAGACTTCACAATCTTGATACACCAAGTTAGCAATTAGACTCTGATCCCCAGTAGGCGTTTTAACCTCAAGATCATATGGTAACTTAATTGGCTTCAAGTCTATCCCACTCATGAAATTAGGTTTACAAAAGAATGTGTAGCACCTGGATCAATTAAAACCCTAACTAAACGGTGAAAGATTGGAATTGTACTTTCTACCACCTCAGTTGCCTCAGAAACTTGTTGATAATCCAGTGCATAAACCCTGGCCGGTACTTTCGGTCGACTTCCTTCGGCACTGGTTTGCTTAGAGGGTGACTTTTCGGGTCTCTGGGTATCACCTCCCGTCTTCATTTTGTTTGGACAATTCACGAGCTGGTGCTCGGTACTACCACAGGCCAAGCACTTTCCAAACTTCCTCCAACAGTCATTTTCAGAATGGTTGGATTTTCCGCAGTAACCACACGAAACTTGAGGGGTCACCGCTGAACCACTAGAAGGCGCTCTCCTAGCCTGTGTCAGTCCACTACGACCTCCTCTAGATAAAACTCCTCTCGAAACTCCAGCAGTCCTTGGTCCTCCCACTCCTCTTCCCATTTTGGAAGGCTGCACACTTTTACTAGTTTGTCCAGAAGCATGGCTAGAAAAGTTTCTCTTTCTACTGTGGAAGTCTCTCACTTGAAATCTTGCACTCTCAACCCTTTGTGCCTTCTCTAAAGTTTCAGTAAATGTAGAGATTTTGGCTGCGGCCAGGCCCTCTTGTATCTCCACATTAAGTCCCTGAACAAACCGTCTAATCCTTTTTCGCTCATTGGTCACCAGTTCGGGATCGTACTTTGAAAGCTTAGTAAATTTTCCTTCATACTCCGCTACACTAAGAGTTCCCTGTTTCAACTTGATAAATTCATCCTCCCTCTTCTCTTGAATTAAGGGCGGAAGAAACTTCTCATTAAATTCCCTTGTGAAATTCTCCCAAATCCAAGGGGTTTGAGTTCTCTCCCATTTTCCTTTTATCAGATCCCACCAAGCACGGGCTACTCTCTTAAATTGGAAAGCAGCGAAATTCACTCGCCTATCTTCAATGTAGTCTAAAGCAGCGAAAATGTTGGTCATCCTTTCTAACCAATTCTCTGCTACCTCAGGATCAGGTTCGCCGAGGAACTTAGGCGGGTTAAATTTCAAAAACCTCTCTAAGGCTCTATTCTCTCCTCTTTCTTGACCCCCATGTTGGTTGAATGGTCCAGGGCCTTGTCTATCAGTTAGGCGCTCTAGTATATCAGTCATCCTATTAATGGCAGTAGCCACTTGATTACCCTCAATATTTTTCTGACCTTGGATCGGTGCAGTTGCCGATCCCTGGTCACCCCTTTGAGGTTGGGCCTGTCTAGTCCCTCGCCCACGGCCTCCATAACCTAGGCGTGCCTAGGCGTGCCTAGTGCAAGAAATAAATAAATAAATTATACGGCGCATAGTAGAGAGCAGGAACCAGTCAAGAAACATCGAAAATAAGAATAATTTACATTCATTAACATATCAAGTTCATACAATTAGCAAGTCGTGGGGTAGTCACAAAAAATATAGCACACAGGTGCCACAAGAGTACTTTTAGTCACAGAAGACTAAAGTAAAAGCAAGTGCTTCAAAAATAAGCCACACAGTCTTGCAAAATACAATGGCCTCAGCACTTAGCATCACCCCTGTTAATACTAGCTATAGTAGTCAAAAAGATCAAAAGAAAAGTCTGTCAATCTAAACCTAGTCCGCAGCAGGACTATCAGGAGGAACCTCCTCCTCAGAGTCCTGAGCTACACCCATCGCCTCATCCACTAGCCTTGTGGTATCAGCTACGATATCGGAAGCCCGACTACGGACCTCCTCCCTCAACCTAGTAAGTTGAGCCCTAGTACTCTGAAACTCATCACGGACCACTGCAGATGTGCCCACCTCACCCTCGATCACCTCCTCGAGCTCGGCAATCCGCTCACCCTGAGCGCTAACCATCAGTCTAAACTCGTCCACCTCTGCCTGAAGATCCCCATTAAGATCCACTAGCTGACGACGCTCGTCGTCCAGAGCAAACACAAGGTGGTTCAGGTAAGCAAAGGTAACCCTACACGCACATCGGGGATATCTGTCAGATGGGGAGTAGCGTACTCGAGCTCTCCCAGCCAAAGCTCGATAGTAGATAGGCCTAGGAGGCGCTATATGACCATTAGCATGGTCATTCCCGTCAGCTGCCGGAGCTCCATTTCCATTTTCCATCCCTGCAAAATAATAGCACCTTTCGGGTTAGAAATTTAAATCGCTATCTAATTCGGATATCGTTTATGCATGCCTAACCCAATCACTAGTACGCTTCCAATACCTCTTAAGGTATAACTTAATTATCCGGTCTCAGGTCTTTAAGGGTAGAGTATCTTAATATGTCTCCCATGATAATCTCTAATGCTATAGGCTAACTAGCGCTGATACCAACTGTGATGCCCCCCATTTCTCCCAAAGCAAACCAAAGCAAATCGCGGGACGCCTGCCAAACTCGTTGCCAGATCAAGTAATTCATTCAAGCTATTATCGATCTACACAACACGACGTAAATAACTAAATACAGTAAAATGCGGAAGCGTTCAACGTTAATAATATTCATGCCATAATCCAAGCACCGTAGTGGGGTCAAAGCTACATCATGATCCAAAAGTACATTTCAGATTCCCAGAAGTACAATCCAAAAGTCAAGGCATGCCAAAAGTAAAGAATACACCTAAAAAAGCACCTCAGGAAGGTTCTTCATACTCGCCGATTCATCTGCAAGGAAACAAATCTACAGGGTGAAGCAAAAAACGACTACCGTGAGGCCAGAACACACATGCAGGCACCTAGTTCAGGTAATAAGTCCAAGTAACAATTCAAGTAATAGCTTGCAAGTAATTAGTAATGCCAACAAGAATGAAACCAGAAACAATTTAAGGATATGGTAGCTCTCAGGAGCTAAGTTCCACTTCCTTTGCCAGTTCATTCGTATATCTTCCCGCGGTGACTCTCCGTCAACCGGGTTGATATTTCCAAACCGTAGATCACCACTTACTTCTCATCCGTCCACCATACACCGCTTCGGGCCCGCACGACATTTAGAAGGCTATACTCCACGAGTATGCCAAGCAAGATCTCTCAAATAGATCAAGCTTATCATGTAATTCTCATGGCTCACCAAGGTTCCCAACCAGCCCCATGCCGGTTCGAGTTCCAAGGTCGGCCTATGAGTTTGGGCGTCCCCCATGTATCATGTAAGTGTCGAGGAGATTCACTCCAACGACGTATGCAATCATAGCACACCATGTCATGTATGCAAGCATTTGACAGGTTTAAATATGTATTTCAGGTCATGTAAACCAGGCAAATCATGTTAAGCATGAGTTATTTGTTTCAAATGAGGACGAGTGCAATAAAGTACACACTCGACTCCATTTTTCAAAACCAAGTAGGCTAAGCGGGTAATCAGGTAAGCCAAGCATGAATCAAGACCATGGAGTTCAAGTAATCATACACTTGACACTCACCGAGCAAAACAAGAAGAAATATTTTCTGGAAGTTCAAGTGTTCACGGTAGGATTCTCTTGAAGGTCCTCGTGTGTGCTTGAGCAAATAATAATATATTATCATTCATATATTCCAATTATCAAGGAAGATTGTACACTAGTACAATCTAAGGAAATTTCACGAAAACGAACCTCAATTACTCGTAAATAGAGATCCAACTGAAGTTTTTTAAAGTACAAGAGCGATCGAGTTTTCATTTTGGAAAATCAAGTATAAAACGTTCAAGTAATATCGAAGGGATAAGGAGTGCTTGAAAACTCCCTTCCTTAGGAATTCGGAAAATTTTCAGTTTTGATACGATATTTTTGAAAAATCGTATCTCACATTCTACATGCCAAAAATTGGAAAACTTGGTACCGTTGGAAACCTCTTTGAAAGTACTAAAAGTTCTTAGAAGACACTTTTCCATGAATCTAAGTGGAAGGTATTCAAAAATGAGCTTAAAGTTGCTGTTCCAGATCACCCAGGATTGAGCCGGGGTTGGTTTTTCGCTAACTTTGGAAATTCGGCAGAATTCACTCGTTGCAAACCAACCCTTAAAATTTATAACTCAATTAGAGGTGCAAGTAAGGATTAGGACAGAACAAGCGGATCGAGAATCGGAGTTTCGAGCACCAAGATATGGTAGCTCAAAGTTGGGGAAAATTCAAGAATGTTGAACAATTTCCAGATTTGGGTTTTCGACTTTGGACCTTTAGTTAAGTGTCGAAACGGACTTGAATTGGTGCCAAATTGTGCAGTATGGTATTCCTATATGAAGGGTATCTCTATCAAATTTCGTGGAAAAATACCTTCGAGAAGGTGGTTAACCAATCAACCAAGTTTTTGAAATTACTAAGGCAAAACTGCTTTTAGCTCCATTTCTCTCCGTTTCCAAACATTCGGCTAAGGAACACCTCCAAACATGGTTCATTTGTACAAGAAAAGTCTAAGGAACATTCATGGTACATTTGGTAGGTATTTAGCACCAAGAAATTCATTTAGTAAGACCACAACAAGTCTCACAGCAAATCTGTCCAAATCCAAGGGTTTTCAAGAACAAGGCAGTCACCGTATTTTGATCATAACTCACTCAATTTAACTCGGATTTGAGCATGGTTGATAGTGTTGGAAAATAATATTATAGGGCTATAATTTCACAGAAGAAATTGTTTTAAGATTCAGCATGCAACTGGCTCGAAATTAAGCCTAAAGTTGCAGCATCATCAAATCATTCTAGCAGAACAGAGAAACAGGGCAGCCTTCTTAAAATGATTGGTTTGGCTCGCACACTTGGAACCAAACCGTGCATTTTATACCGTTGGAAAGGTGTGGATGTCTAGTTTCAAATTCCACCAACGGCACTCGATTTCGACGTCGGAGGACAAAGTTACGGCCAAAACACTATCGCTGGACAGAGCTACACGGAAACAGTTTTCCAGCTTGACTAGTTTCACAAAGAAATTCATTTGCCCAACCAAACCTCAATATTTTCCAATGAAAATTTTTACACAATTAATACAACATATAAACATCATATTCAAGCCATTAGATCATCAAAATTTGGCCTTAAAATAACCGAACAAGGCAGGGGTAGAATCGGAATCTTTCTATCCCATGAGTTCCTTGAGGTTTCTACTAATTACACTCCATTAATCCACCATTTCAAATACTAAACCAACATTATAAATAGCATCAATCATCATATCAGCCATCAAGACAGAGGTGGGAGTTCATAGAGCCCACCTTCCATTTTTTCAACAACAACAACAACCCATATGAAATTAAGAGCTAAAAGGTATACTAGAACTTCCAAAAATTGAAATCAGAAAGCTTGATCATGACTTACTCTAGTTGATGAACAATTCAGAAATTTTCGGCCCTTCCTTGCTCCTAAGTGAGCCGTGAAAAACTCCCTCTTTTTAGCTAGATATGAACTCCAAGTCTTAGGCTAAGTAGTGTTAAAATTTGAGAAGATTTGGTGGTGATTTGAGTAAGATTTTTAGAGGAAAATGTTGAGGAGCTTCGGTTGTTCCTTTGCAGTTTGCTAGCCGGCCATGGAAGCTTGGAGAAATGAGATGTTTGGTCTGACCCCTTTGGCGTACAAAGAAAGCTTAACGTCTAATAGTTTAGGTGCGCAAAAGTCAACCGCAAATAGTGCGCATACGCGTGCGTTTTGTGCTCGATTTCTCTTAAGTTTGTTGCACTAGTGCACTAAAACTCTAAAGCACTTACATTCATATAAATATTATTCCTTCTTAATTATCCCAAAATAATGGTCCAAAATTCCTCAATTAATCGCGCGCGTGAAAACGCGTATTTCCAATTTAGGCGCGATAAAATGAAATATTCAAGAAATTCTTGTAACGATCGTACCACTAACTATCACTTGAGTATTTAAACCTAAATTTACCTATTTTAGGACCATTGTACATATCTCCAAATTTTCGAGCTTATTGTACTCCCAATTGGCTAGAGTTTTCGGACACGTTTTCACTTTTCACTAAACAAGCTTCTAAGAAAATAATTTTTGAAACGAGACATTTTAAAAATATAACGAAACTATAAAACCATGTACTTAGGTCTAATAAGGCTAGAAAATATTATTCGTGGCAAAAATCCAAATAAATAATTAATTAAGCCAAAATTAGGGATTTTAAAATAATAGATTTTCGAGTCCTCACATAAAATTATTGTAAATAATGCACTATTCTCTCCCAAGTCTCGAAGAAACTTATTGAGTTTTAAAGATATCCGCGAAAATGGATATCATATCGAGACAATGACTGAGACAAATGGTGAATTTTTATTAATCACAAGTATCATTTATGGGAAAAAATGCGAAGTAGAAAAATTACCTTCTTTTTCTTCTGGGTTATATTATGCACAAATTAGTGCAATTGAAATTCATCACCTAGTAGACCAGAAGTCTACTCATCCCGATGATTTTATAATTTGGCATGATCGTCTCGGACATCCTGGATCTATAATGATGAGACGAATAATTGAGAATTCACATGGCCACTCATTGAAAAATAAAAAAGTATTAAAAGCCAATGAATTCTCTTGTGTTGCTTGTTCTCAAGGGAAATTAATTATTAGACCATCACAAGTTAAAGTTGGGACTGAATCCCCTGCATTTCTAGAACGAATTCATGGTGATATATGTGGGCCTGTAGATCCACCATGTGGACCATTTCGATATTTTATGGTGCTAATTGATGCATCAACTAGATGGTCACATGTATGTTTATTATCTACTCGCAACTTGGCATTTGCGAGATTGTTTGCTCAAATAATTAAATTGCGAGTACAATTTCCAGATTTTCCAATAAAGAAAATTCGTCTAGATAATGCTGGTGAATATTCGTCACATGCTTTTGACGATTATTGTATGTCCATTGGAATAACTGTTGAACATCCTGTAGCTTATGTTCACACACAAAATGGTCTAGCCGAATCACTTATTAAACGGCTACAATTAATTGCTAGACCATTGTTGATGAGGTCTAAGATTCCTTCATCTGCTTGGGGACATGTTATTTTACATGCAGCAACACTTGTGAGAATTAGACTGACAAATTATCACACTTATTCTCCCATACAATTAACTATTGGTTATGAGCCAAATATTTCTCATTTACGAATATTTGGTTGTGCGGTGTATGTTCCAATTGCACCGCCCCAACGTCGTAAATTGGGCCCACAAAGAAGATTGGGGATATATGTCGGATATGAATCACCTTCAATCATTAAGTATATGGAACCATTAACAGGTGATTTATTTACTGCGAGATTTACAGATTATCATTTTGACAAGTCACATTTTCCGACATTAGGGGGAGATAAAAATCAACCGAAAAAGGAAATCACTTGAAAAATATCATTGAATTTCCTTGATTCTCGTACTAAAGAATGTGAATTAGAAATTCAAAGGATTATACATTTGCAAAAAATTGCAAATCAATTACCGGATGCATTTAATGACTCCAAAAGAGTTACTAAATCACATATTCCTACTGAAAATGCTCCGATTAAAATCGATGTCCCTGAAGGACAAATCACAAGTGCTAATGAGTCTAAAACACGCCTGAAGCGTGGGAGACCTCTTGGTTCCAAAGATAAAAATTCTCGAAAGAAAAGAGGAGTAGATGAATCAACAATTAGTGACAAAATTCAACCTCCTGAAGAGGTCGCTCCTAAAGAGCCAATTCTTGAAGAGAATGAAATTATAGAAAATTCAATAAATTTTGTCACTTCAAGGAAAAGTTGGAACCGAAAAGAAATAATTATTGATAATATTTTCGCATATAATATAGCACTTGATATTATGGCAGAGGACGAGGATCATGAGCCTAGATCGGTTGATGAATGTCGAGGTAGAAATGATTGGCCAAAATGGAAAGATGCGATCCAATCTGAATTGGACTCACTGGCTAAAAGAAAACTTTTTGGACCTGTAGTCCAAACACCTGAAGGTGTAAAACCAGTAGGATATAAATGGGTATTTGTGAGAAAAAGAAATGAGAAAAATGAAATTGTGAGATATAAAGCAAGACTTGTAGGCCAAGGATTTTCACAAAGGCCTGGATTTAATTATGATGAAACGTATTCACCTGTAGTGGATGCTATCATATTTAGATATCTTGTGAGTTTTGCAGTACATGAAAAATTAGATATGCGTCTAATGGACGTCGTTACTGCATATTTATATGGGAATCTTGAAAATGATATTTATATAAGAATTCCCGAAGGATTCAACATGCCTGAAGCATGCAAATCAAATCCTAAAAATATTTATTCTATTAAATTACAAAGGTCTCTATATGGGTTCAAACAATCTGGACGTATGTGGTATAACCGTCTCAATGAATGTCTAACAAAAGAAGGTTATACCAATGATCCAATATGTCCATGTGTTTTTATCAAGAAAAATGGATCAAATTTTGTGATAATTGCGGTATATGTGGATGATCTAAATTTAATTGGAACTCCTGAAGAGATTCAAAATAGTGTTGAATATTTGAAGAAAGAATTTGAGATCAAAGATTTTGGAAAGACAAAATTCTGCCTTGGTTTACAAATTGAGCATTTGAAAGGTGGAATTTTTGTCCACCAAACTGCTTATACCCGAAAGGTGTTAAAGCGATTTTATATGGACAAAGCACATACATTGAGTACCCCAATGGTTGTCAGATCATTAGATCCTAATAAGGATCCTTTTAGACCACGAGAGGAAAATGAAGAGATACTTGGCCCTGAAGTACCATATCTCAGTGTAATTGGTGCACTAATATATCTTGCTAATTGTACAAGACCTGATATATCATTTGCAGTAAATTTATTAGCAAGATTTAGTTCCTCGCCCACAAGACGACATTGGAATGGTATTAAACATATTTTTCGCTATCTCCAAGGAACAATAGATCTTGGTTTATTTTATTCAAATAAATCCAAACCTGAATTGGTTGGTTATGCTGATGCTGGATATTTATCCGACCCGCCTAAAGCAAGATCTCAGACTGGTTATTTATTTACATATGGAGGCACAACCATTTCTTGGCGATCTACAAGCAATCACTAGCCGCTACTTCATCGAATCATGCTAAAATAATAGCAATTCATGAAGCCAGTTGAGAATGTGTTTGGTTAAGATCAATGACCCACTATATCCGGAAGAATTGTGGGTTATCCTCCGGAAAAAAAAAATCCTCCAACTATATTATATGAAGATAATGCAGCTTGTATAGCTCAATTGAAGGGAGGATATATTAAAGGAGATAGGACGAAACACATTTCACCAAAATTCTTTTTTACTCATGATTTGCAAAAGAATGGTGAAATTGATATGCAACAAATCCGATCAGATAATAATCTGGCCGATTTATTTACCAAGGCATTACCAACTGCGACATTTGAGAAATTGGTGAAGAGTATTGGAATGCGACGATTAAAAAATCTCAAATGACGTTTGCATCAGGGGGAGAAATTATTACACAAGAATAGTGTACTCTTTTTCCTTCACTAGGGTTTTTGGTCCCACTGGGTTTTTCCCTAGTAAGATTTTAACGAGGCATATTCTTTGTGTAATGGACATCCAAGAGGGAGTGTTATGAAATAACAAAAATGTGGATG
Organism: Coffea eugenioides; assembly: GCF_003713205.1. Taxonomy (NCBI): domain Eukaryota; kingdom Viridiplantae; phylum Streptophyta; class Magnoliopsida; order Gentianales; family Rubiaceae; genus Coffea; species Coffea eugenioides. Next base: position 28,704,742 of record NC_040045.1, on the reverse strand, counting down.
TCCATTTGTATTCCCAAGGGGATTAATTCATGATTTTATGGCTATATTATGTATAGAAGTTACAATCCATAAATCTATTCATGTAGTGGAGAAACCGTTTCATAGGTTTCTTCATATTATTGTAGTAGTGGATGTTTAATAGGATTTATGTACTTTTAATCTTGTAGTGCCTATATATAGAGGTACATTGATACCCTTTGTGGTGACTTTTGTATCTTGTTGAAATATAAGGATATCATTCTCCCTTTTCTCTACTTCTTTCTCTATTATTTCTATTCATATTATAGTAGTTTATTAGTTTTACAACAAACCTACATTTTTTAGTATTAATATATTTTTAGAAAAATTACATAATATATTAATTTTTAAAATTAAATATATTTATGACGTCATCCGGTTCTTGAATGGGTTCGACCGACCCTTGACCTCGACCGAGTCGATGGCCGGTTCGAGTTTCAAAACATAGTTTTTTAGTATAAAATTACCATGTGACCCATATGCACTTATTTTTTATGTACAAAAAGGTCATATCTTAATTTTTTTAGTGGCAAAAATGAATATGAATTGGATTAGATCTTACTTTTTCAGAGAAAAAATGAATATAATTTAAGTCAGATCCTACTCGCATTGGATAAAATTGAATATGGATTGGATTATTTATTTAAAATTGGGATTAGATTTGTAAAAAGGAATGGTCTTTTTTCTATTTCTTCTTTGACTACAAGTACAATCTAGAGACATGGATGGAAGCATGGACTTGTTGGTAATATGTTGTGTGCTTTCTCCTAGATGGGTTGATAGAATTCTTGAAGTTCTGCAACAAGAAAACTACTCTGCTTTATCTTCTCTTTTTTTGCAAGTTTAGGACATCCACAGTGCTATTACACCTTGTGGAGTGTAATCCACATGCCACGTCAACATTTCACTTTCTCCTATTTTATTATACTTTCACTCACAATGGATTACACTCCACAAAGTGTAATAGCATGGGTCCACAATTAAATCAAATATTTATTTTAATAATGTATAACTCATATCCCATAAATAAATAAAATAATTTTTAAAAATAATTTTGTTATTTTTAAAAAATAAAGTATTAACTTTCATTAAATTTTTTACCTTTTGAATTTTTTATTTTCTAAAAATGATATTATTAATTTTTAAGTTTGAATAATATATCTTTTTCTATCTCTCAAAAATAATATATTGTTATTTTTTCAAAAATACTTATGCAGAAAATTAAACAAATATTTGATACCTCAAATGCGAAGATATCATAATAATCCATACTTAATTAATAATTCGGAATGTAATTAGTTGAACTCCATAACATAATATTACATAATTTAAATCAAATAAAATACAAATAATGATTATGAGTCCCACATCATCATGGATTACACGCATAATGGATATTATGCGTGTAATCTCCATGACACGGCTGTGGATGCTCTTACTGAATTTTAAGGTGAAATTCCTTATTGTCCAGCTAAAAGACTTGCCACTCGATATAGTTATTTTACTTGGTGAATATGGTATATAGAGCTCCTAAACTTATGTCCCTGTTGTTATTCTTTTGTTAAGCTTGCAGTTTCACCTCACCCTATCTCCGATAAGAATGTTTTCTATTGTGATGCCCCTTGGAAACTATCAAGAGGTATCATTTGCTTTTGTTTGCTTACATTTCTCTCAATTAGAAATTGAATTCAACCTTTTCTCCTACTTTGGATTCTGCATTATAGGCTCATGTTTTTAAATCAAAATTCGGAGCTAGTGCATTATTTCTTGTCTACTACAACTCTCAATCTTTTACAAGGGTTGCTTTTGGCAATATGCACCACCACCTGCCTCCTTGGGTCTTTCAGCATCCTTTCTCAGTGCAAGATCTTGGTCCATCAGCATCCTTCATTTTCTCATCTAACACACCTTTTTTTCACGTATATATGTATGTTCAGTTGATAGATTGATATATAATCTCCTAATTTTTATTGATTTCCATTGATAAACATATATACATAGGCCAGTTAGTGCAAAAAAAAAAAATCAGTCATTGCGTACTTATTGTAATCATATTTGGTAATTTCTAATGTGATTTTATTTCTCAAATACATCTCACATAACATTAATCTACAAACTGCATTTTCACCATTCACTGTCCCATTGACACTCAGCTCTCCCATGCTTAAAAACACGAATGAGCCAAAATTGCTACCGGACACAAATTCCTGTACTGTATATTATCAGACATATATACTAACTATCCACCTCCCAAATACATTAATTTGGCATTGTCAGGAAATGTAATGCATGAGCTTGTTAGGCTCATATATAAAATATAACCTTGTGCGTGACTTGTTATGCCGAGAAAGCGGGAAACTAATAATCAATTATTTCTTTATACAATATCTCAAATCTCCTTTTGTTCTTTCATTGGAAGAGCTATCAAGTCAAACATATTACAAACTTGGAATCAGTATCCAAGGAACAAAGGTTGAACAGCTAAACCTACTCAAATGAGACAAATAATACAATGCGATAATTTTTATTAAATACAATATAATGAGATGTTGCAGTACAAACAAGAAGAAATCCGCTCTTATAACATTTTATCGACCCAAAATTTGCAGATAAGCCATCTCAACTCTGACAGCCTGTAACCCAGTAGTGTGCTGTCAAAAGGCTGCTACCAACAATCCCCCTGGTGCGCACCAGCTTATTGCCCGATTGGAAACTTTCGAGATAGTCTTTCTGCATTATGGATGGCACACTCCCACCTGTCTTACTCAAGCAGGTTTTGTTGCCAAATTTCCAATCAAATGGTTATTAAGCTTCTGCTCCACTACTCAACTGTAGGGTCATTTTTATATTCATGGCTGCCAACTCTGCTGCTAAATATCGAAAGACATAAGGCATTGCAACTGTCTCCATTCCCTTACTTGTCTGGCAAGCAACACACATGACTTTTTTGGGGATCCTACCGGGTGGCAGACCAATGATCTCCCGGATTGCTCGTTGCTTTGTTGGGATGAGTGATGTTGTCAAGAGGCTTCCGCAAATAGAGCACACATCAGCAACGTGATGATCAGAACTAATATGAAGCCTGTCATGCAACAGATATGCTGCACCATGGGCAAGAAGGGAATCTCTTTCCATTTCCCCAAACCGGATACCCCCACCACGCTTCCTTCCTTTAATAGGTTGTCTGGTTATTTGATCTACCGTTCCAGTAGACCGTACCTGAGAAAAGAAAGGAGCAAGTTCAACGTAACAACTATGTCTATAACCGCCCAAATGCAAAGGAATTATACACAAAGAGCATATATAGATAAAGCCACGAGAATGTGAGGAAGTCACCATGCAAAAGCCAAACACTGTTGGAAACTCACCGAGAAGCAGATCAATTTTCCACAACGTTAGTTACTTTATTTTGTGCATATCATTCAAATCAATCCCCTATTACACCCACGTAAACTGACAACGTGGGACAAATTCAACAATCAGATTTTGTACGGTTAGTAACTAAGAAAATCAAAGATGCCACTGCAACTGCTAGCTCTTAAGATTTTTGTCAAAAACATGCCAAGAACTCGTCTACAAATTCTACCATGCAATAGAAAGGACAAGAAGCTGATTTTTCCAAGTAGTGAACATGACCAAGCAAGCCAGCTTAGGAAAATGGTACTAGTTACATTCTGCATCAAATGCAGAATTTGGACAACACTCAAAAAACAGAAAGCAATATTTGTCTTAGATGCATTTTCTAGGCAAATCCAAAGTCTAGATTTTGTACACTAAACACAAAACATTAACAATTAATTCATTAATACACCAGAACTTTCAAAGAGAACCAATATATTACTAACTTATTGTTTTTAACAGAAGACGATACCTGAAATTTATCAGATACCATATGTCGGAGTCGTTGATAATAAACAGGCCCAATGAATATTTCACATGTTAGTTCAGTTCCATAAACTCCACTGTACAGTACTTCTGAACCATGGTAGTTGAACCCATAAGCAGTCAACATTGAGCCAAGTTCATCAACCAGTGAACTTGATTCAGACTCCTGTCCTTCATTTCCCTTCTTCAGCAAGCTCGTAAAAGGAGTTGCATCCATAAATTTCCCATGCAAGGCACCACCCTATAACAAGATAGGGATGAGCTAGCTATTAAATCAATGATTAATCGTTACAGACAATCAAAGGAAAGACAAACTACAGGAAGTGGCTTAAATTAAATTTCATGTGTAATAAAAGATAAAAGGCTCCATATTGACAAGAATGGGAATGCTAAAACTATTATAACGTTTAAATGCATTAATCGACCACAGGCACTTGACCAAAATATACAAGTTCATCATGAATTGGATTAGGAGAAGAAAAGGAAGGAATAAATTTTAGTTGAAAATCAACTCTTCATTATGATTCTGCCGAAGGAGGGCCTTCTTTTAAATTTTTAACCTACTCATAACAATTAACACCTATCTATACCTATGAACTTGATCCAAAAAACCATACAAAAGATAAGCATACACTTCAAGATCATCTATAGTAAAGGCTGCTCCTGAAAACAATTTTTAGTTGCACTGTGAGGTTCTTCCTAAGCCTGGTCGATCCTTTCTGTCCAAAGTGACCCATAATTGCATGAAGGTGAAGTACCCTAGACGTTGTCCTTATCTTCTTCCAGCAATAGTAAATCACATCTCAACAGAAGGCTTCTACGTTACGAGTCACTGCTCATTGCACTCCAACCAAGGCCAAGAAGACTGCCAAAGTCCACCAGCAGTTTGACAGTTTATTAACAGAGTACAAGTTCGCTCTTTATCTTGTAGACAAAGAAGAAGTAACTCATACAACTTAGGCTCAACTTTGAAAAATTGAATCCCATCTTAGTAGACCAGATTTACTTTGAGGATAAGTCCTGCACATGATGGCCTCTTGAAGAGCTATGGCAGGACAGACATTCAAAATCTCTGTGTTCTGACATTTATAATCGCCCAAGTTGGAATGCAAAAGCTTCAAAGCTAAAAATATTCTGTATTACATGCCTGCATATCTCATGGACGATATTTATTAGAAACAAGCAGTTTAGAATTGTAAAAATAGCAGTACAAAAAATATGTAAGATTCAAAATTAATACTATTTGGCAAACATCGAATAATATATTTTTTTTGCAGATTATAGGTTTATTCCCTGGAAAAGAGCTGCAGGCTTCAAGAGCTGGGAGAAAATAAAAGAACTCTGAATTTACTAATGCATTTGTCATTCCACTGACAGGCTCTAAAAGATGGTCGTGCTAGGCTAAGACCAGAAAGAAGCTCCGCTGTGTAACACAAATGTTAGGAAAAGCTTTGACACGTCATGGCTGAATGACAATGTCAGCAGTCCAAAAGACACTATGCAATATTGCAAATAATTTGGATTCATCAACTTGATCAACAGATGATATCCAACTTACATGTATTTCTGCTAAATTATGTACTTTGCACTATTCTAGAAGAGAACATAATGCAAGCTTGCTAGCATTACCTTAGCAGCAATAGATTCTAAAAGCATCCCAATTGTCATTCTTGACGGAAAAGCATGAGGGTTGATAATAAGATCTGGCCGCATTCCAGTGAGTCCTGCGAATGGCATATCAATATCTGGCCAGAGTTGAGAGCATACACCTTTCTGGCCATGTCTACTGCTAAATTTATCACCAATTATAGGATTTCTGGGACGTCGGAAACGTATATTAACCTGAAAAAGAAAGGGGGAAAACATCCAATTGAGCCAGTGCCACTTCCAAGAAATATGTGAGAAAAGCAGCCAGAAACATTTAAAGCATGCTAAAGCATTGTGCTAAGTAGATCAACATGATATGATTTTGTAAAAAGGTGAGGAACCAAAACAACAGGACCAAAGCTAAATAATCTGCATTGAACTCTCTCTCTCTCTCTCTCTCTGTCTCTCTCTCTCTATATATATATATAAAAGATGCAAGCATGTTCTTGCATGTTATGTTTCTCAAGCATAGATACAGCAATACACGAGCAAACATTCTCGCAAAAAAGAATAAAAGTGACCGCCAAGGTAACGGTTATCTAGCAATCAGAAGGACAATTCACATCGTCAACACTCATAATAAAATTTAATCACATCATCAAACTACAAGTCCTCAAGTACTTCCTATCAGATATTAGATAATCTGAATTCACTTATCAACATAGCTGCTTTCTTTGGCACATATATACACCTGAGTGACAAAGAGTAGTCGACCAAGGGCAAAAAGTCAAAGACAAAAGGAGTAGAAAACCTTCAAATGCAACATATAAGTTCAACCAAAAAAAATTTTTCATGTGAATATTTAGAAACATAAACAAATTAGCATACATTCTTTCAGAACCAACAATAATATTAATTTCATGTTAATATTTAGAACAAGCAGGAAAACTCACCTTCTGTAAGTTATTCTTGTTTTTCACATCAACAGCAACATAGTCTACAACAACGGACTCAGATCCTTTTAACTTGGTGCTTGATGTTGAACTTGTTATCTCATTATAGATGCTGCAGTATGGTTCATTTGGCCTTATCCTCTGGCATTTATGCTAAAGAATCAGTAATTGGTGATGGGAAAGTTGTTTTGATGCAAGAAAGATTTTTTACCTGCCCAACATATGGAAGACCGTCAGAATCAACCAGATGCTGAGATGACTTGTCTAGGTTGCTTCTTCTAAATATTCTGTGTCCACGACCAGAATTGCTTCTCTGTTCAGTAAGGTCTATTGTTTCTGTCTGCATATTAGAACTCAAAGAAGTGAACAAGCAGAAAATGATAGCTGTGAATCAAGCAAAAACAATAACCTAGCACAACCAAATCAGAAATGAAAATGCATAATAAGTATTTGTGAAAGACATCGATCATCTCTTTCTGTTTATTCTATTTTAAGTTCTCTCTTTTCAAGGGGACAGGGAAGGTGATGTTTTTCAAGCATGAAATAACCCTAACAACATATACGATGTAACAATATCATCGTAGTCTAAAGCTGCAGTAAACAATTACTACAACTCAAAATTGTCCTAAATACTGTTAAGGGTTTGAAATGAAACAAGAAGACAAGTTGAAATAGTAGCACTCCTTGCCTCCTAAACCAGTCATTTAAGATGAAAACAAGACAAATCAATCAAGCAATAAGTACAAAGCAACAATATTAGCTAATTAGACTATGATATTTGATTCCTATAGTTGAAGAAAGACAAAAAATGAAGTTTGACAGTTATTGTAGTGTAGATGCGTATTACTTTAATGGATATAAGGAAATTAATTAGGAGAAACAAATCTAAAATTTTCCTTTTTTCTGCTTTATACTACAGTCTCGGGGAACCACGTCTTCCATCCTAAAAGATGGTTTTGTAGTAAAACAGCAAAAGAAAAAAATCAGCAAATGCCTGCGACATGGTTAGCAAGTATTCAGTGCATTCAAACCAGTGCTCCCATAAGGCACCTTAAACATCCACTACCAAGTATCATGAATTAGAAGATGTATAACGCCTTTTGGAAGAAGACAAAAAACACACTTGGAGAAGGTTTTGGTACAAAGGGAAGATTCCATTGTAGTGAATAATGTCTTCCAATATTAGCAGTTGGATATTGAGTTTGTCTAATGGTTTTCAGTGTGTTTTCAGCATGTGCAAACATGTAGAGTGGACACACAAGTGTTCTTGGGAGGAGAAAGTTGGTGTAATCGGCAAAGAAACTTTTTTAATTAAAACTCAAGAAGTTAATTGATCACTTGTTGTGGATAGCCAATCTTTCCAGTTCACCTCAACATTCCCTACTTGTCCGACCGTTGCTGAGCAGTTTTTGGATAGTAAGATGCATTCTTGATTCCTTTATTTAGTGATCTTACCTTGAGTAGCAATACTAATTGGAGCTAGAGATAATAATTCTAATTCCAATTTTATTTCTAGTGAAGATATAACTTCACTTAATTTAATCAAACCCCATTTCAAGATTCAATTCCATTACTCATGTATGACTGTATACTTCACCAACCAGAAGACAGTTCATATTCAACATTTCAAGCAAGTACTTGAAATGTTTCATACAAGTGCATCAACAAACATTCTCTTAAGAACACAACTTTTCGTTTCTAAACCAGAAACCTCTGAAGATGGTTTATTAATCCCTAGAATGCTTGCACACTGGTTCATTGTAGTGCAAGAAGAAAGTTTAGGTGAGTCTCTGAATGGTTTTTAGGTTATCAAACACATTGCCTAAAATTATTTTGAATTACGTTTTTCGGTTATCAAACACTCGGGGAAGTGCTATACGGTAGTAACAACCACTTCTTTCTAATTGCTAACTTAAGAGACTTGGTAATCACACAAGTAGAAATGGCCCACATTTAGCCCAAAAAACATAGAAGATGACCCAAAACACATTTCTTTAACATAGATATCTAAAAAACAAGCATAAGTTACTTAGCATAGCATATGATGCCTTACCTACCTGAAAACTTCTAATACTGGCATATATAGTTCACATGATTGGAAGCACTACAGACCATGTAAAGACATTCCCTTATTCCAGAATGAAAGGAGATACAGTCCATAGTCCCAGACCAGAGCCAACATCAATTACATTCTTGGGGGTCAATTATGCAAACTTCTATTAAATCCTAATTAGACTACATGACTTAAAAAAAAAAAAAGTACTTCGATTTTAGCCTGAACACTACTAACAAATGTTTGTTAGTTCCTCAATACTCTTAGCAAAAGATGCAGGATGATAAAAACCTAGTACCCCAGTAAATTAAGACAAGATCTTAGATGTAAAGCAAAAGTGTTGAGATGAAGATTGATAATGTTCAACAAACAAATCAGTGAAACAAAAATTAAAGTGACTACAAGTACAATATAAAAAGATCATTGCATACTGCATCTTTCTGATTGTAGTCAAGAAACTAAAACTCCAAGCACCACATGCTACCTGATATATGTGACCATGAAACATCCCACGTTCCACAGATGATTTATTCAAGACCATGGCATCCTCCATATCATATCTACAGGATACCAAGAAAAGTATAAGTACCTATAATATATAATTCAGATTTTCAACATGTTTATAATTCATACCCTGAATAAGCCAAAACTGCCACAATAGCATTTGTTCCTAATGGAAACTCATCAATGTGGTACTTTTCATATGCCTTTGTGCGTACAATGGGTGTTTGAGGAGTCTGTAAGGCACAATATCAAGCAGAGTCAAAAGAAGGGTTAATCAGCCACATTCAAAATATATTCAAAGACTGGAAAGTGAAATCAAAATACCCCCCAAAAATGAGAACTATACAAGTCATCAGAAGGGAGATCAGCAATCTGTTAAGAGTACGAAACTTGCTACTCTAACTTTTATGCTACATGACAAATTGTCCACCTTGTCTCCCAGAATCTTGCATGATACTCGCATCTCACCAGATATCAAGTATAAATGTCTCCCTCACTTGTATCAGCAGTTCCAAAGTAATTTGCAAATAAATATTTGTCCAAAGTCACAGTAACATGCTAAATTATCAAAGAACGAACCTTCTTTGATTGTTTTAGATGTTTCCATTAAGAAAATTGTTTAAAAAGCAAATAGCACTATACCTCCATTTTACGTATATTACTTATTGCTACTGCTGGCACATCAGCAATCTAGATATGCAAGTGTAAATTGATCCATCTCACAGTTTCATTGAGTTGGTTAAATGTTTGTGTTTAGGATACCTCCATAGTTGTTCGCAAACAGGTTAATTTATCACAAGACTTCTTACCACATCAAAAGTAAGGTCAGGTTAACTATGAAATACAACACATAGGAGATTCTTATTGTTTTAAAAAAATTAGAATGTAAACAGTGTGCCTGAACCTAAATGCAAGTGTACAACAATCAATGCCAATGATAATCAAAGACCTACTGAAAACTAAATATGAAAATTTCCCATTCTTAATTGATCATAACAGTAAAGGCAATCCTGAATCAAATTATTGCCTAATCTTGCAAGGAAAAACCTAATAAGCAAGGGGCAGAAAGACAATCAACCTATTACATATTCCAAAAAGTGATTGACTCCAAACACACAGATGAACAAGGCAATACATGGAACAATATCACCTTTAATGGGTGAAAAAACTGCTTCATGAAGATGCACACCTAGAAGTGACCACTTCTTGAGTAGATCTTCGGGAGACCAAGTCATTGCCATCCTAATAATGAAGTTAACATAAACTAAAGTATCATCTAAAAGAACTCAGGTATTATGAACAATACCATTATTCATCAAGGTTCTTAACCATGATAGGCACCCCACCACAACCACATTTATATCCTCCCAGCATAAGTTCTGTTTGGTACAATCATGAAACGATTCAGTATGAAATCATCTCATCATTTGACCAGGACGATACTATTTATTCCTATCAACTTAACCTGAATTCTTGTGATACTTCTCATTGTTCACTAAAACAAAAATGTCATTGAAAAAGGAAAAAATTAGCGAAGTAAAATTGGATGAACCAGAAGGGACTGAGAAATCAACTCTTTGAATTATTCCATATTGTCCTTTCGTTTCTCTTTTCCTTTTTCTCTCTTTTTTCTTATTGACCAAAGTGAATTAAAAAAAAGACTCCTACAGCTCATATTTGGCTCTTCTATATAGCAGCATTTTCTGCTTTAGCTGCTCCACCACCCAGAGATAAAAATTTAAAGCAATCGTCTTACACATTTTTTTACATTTATTAAGCATGAAACAGTGAGAATATCTATTACCATTAAAAACTAACTGAAAGGAAAAGAATTTGATAATGAGGAGGAAGCAATACAACCAAATAATAATAGTAATAATAATGTTGCTCTGCACCGCCGCTACCAAGGAATCATTTTATTGGAAATGCCATTTTCTATAAAAAGCAAAAGGACAAAACTTTCAGAACAAACCTGAAGATGATAAAGCTTTTGATCAGCACGACTGTGTAATGCTTGAGAAGGGAATCCCATGGTTTGTTTTCCCATCTAGATGACATAGAGCATAAATAGTAAGAATAGCAGCACTTATACAAACAAATTAACTGTTTGAACCACATGTGGCAAACCTGACACTGGTACATATTACGAGGGCTTTGATTGTGATCTGACCAAGGTGTAAGATTAGCAACAACACTCAATATCCCAGTTGGGTGAATTTCTTCATGAGTTGCAGGAAACATATTCTTCCTCCCACCACCTCCACCATCAGGACAGCTTATTTCCATATAGACCTGCACAAAGCAGTATCCTTATAAGAAGGCAAAATTCCGCACTACAATGGATCCAGTGCAAGAGTTAAGTACATAGCAGAAAATCTTTATGTAGTTACAGATGCACAAGTAGGCTGAAGTACCTATTGGCAATTATAACTACCTGTTCAAAGGGTCCGATAAGTTCAACCATGTTGCCCTCTTCAGGAGGGATCGAGATATTTCTGACTGGACGAACAAATCTTGAAGGAGATGTGAACAGGAATAAGCCAGGGTATGCCCCACACATGCTCAAAGGAACATATCCCACCTCGAGATCCTCAGGAATCTATTATTTCCGTACATTATAAGTACTGATTTAAAAACTAATTTTGAAACATAAAGCAACAGAACATACCTGTGCTGTTGCTGACAATTTTAATCTTCGCATGTGTGTGACCGCCTTTTCAACTAGGTCAGATGGTATTGAACCAACAACACGACCATCTAAAAGAACAGAAAGAACTTTAGGAGGACCAGCCTGCACAAGCTTTGGCAGCGAGGGTGTCATTCCAACACCAACAAGAACACTCAGAATTGACATCCTAGTTTTCAGGAAGTCTCTGACATTTCCCTTGTTATCGTAGTATGAAGTGATACCTGGCAAAATGTTACATTCCATTATAATTTAACCATGAAAAATACAGCTATCAAGTTTGCAAGCATTCCACGTTTCTTGTTAGGCACAAAACCTACATCTTGGCAATTCACACAAATTCAAATGACATCTTCTGAGAAGCAAAATCACAGGCCAGAATACACACACACACAACACAGCCAGTATCATATGTATACCAACCTAATCTTTGTTGAGAATATCTCGTTGTTGAAAATGTCTAGTTACTAGGATCCTATATCAATTATGACTGCTCACAAGTTTCATTCTTTGCTTTGACCTGTGATGTCATATGACTGTTTCAGCAAATTCTATTTAAGTATTACTAGATCCTTCAATAAAGACTAAAGAGTAGAAGAAATTTTATGCATCTTTACCCATGCACCAAATGGCAATTTATTCACCTCCTACATTCTTGGAGATAGCCTGGTTCTTGATATTAACTAGAATGGAATAGATCCATGCATTTTGTACATCTTACATTTTTCAGTGGGGCTCATATGCTTTACATCCTTATTTAAGGCATGACTCTCCACTTTAGCTTCTGGCACCCAATCTGTTTAAGTACCAAGGCTACATTAGAGCTTTTAATCAATGGGTTCGGAATGCCAGTTGACAGAAGAGGGGTGCTAAGAGATTGCGAGCAAGGACTCCAGAATAACATCATTAACTGATTACTGAAATGTTTGCAGACAACTAAAGAAATCCCTTTTAATTGCCTAGCACCAGTTAGGAGACATTTTGCTAAATGCTTTTACATTTATCACTTTACTTTTTTTCAAATTATATACAGAAAGAAAAGCATTTTTAAGTCTAAGAAGTAATGCTACGATTCTTTAACTTTCACCAGGCTAATCAGATGTGACGTGCCTGACTGTATCTAAACATAATGCATAATAAACAGCCTATTAAGAGGCATATCTTCTAAGTTTTTGAGTGCCCATTAGGAGGCAATTGGAAATCAGTCCAGTGACAGGTCTCATTCATTTGATGGACTATACGGATTTTATTGTGTTTGTTATTTTATACCTTTCAACATAAGAAGGAAGGATGGAAGTTGAGATGGAGGTAGGAAGCTACATATCTGCAATGGTGGACAAGTGGGCAAAGAGTTGGACAAGATTAGTAAATTAAATGAACATGGAACTCTCAAAATCTTTTAGGACTAAAGCATAATGATATTCTAATATGTTGCAGATTAGTTTTGTGGGATTGACAGTTAAATTTTACAGAGCTTGACAACAAATAGTATATAAAATCTTAGAAAGTTAAAGCACAGCAATTACAAAATATAGCAGCTAAAAATGCTAGGTATTGGTTGGCCAAACTTCAGGTGCTACTTGTAATTGAGTTGAAAGACATTATCCTTACATGGTTTTCTTGCCAAAACTTACTTAGAGCACAAATCATCATATGCTCTATACTTACCTTCTTATGACCTTTCCCTGAACATCTTTTTATCTTTTAAGATTTTAATGAGGCATTGTCTTAACTATTATAACAGGCCAATTCTTCAAATGTCAACCAAGTATCATATGATTCTCGCTTTCCTAGCCTCCTATCATATTCTAAAGCAAGCAATTTAGAAGACATAAACCTCCTTCAATCTTATTCTATTAAAATATATTTTAGAAACATATTTCCCACATATATGAATCTCAAAGAAATTTTCATTGCACCAAAGAAGTACAAATAATACCAAAAGAAATTCAAGGCCCAAATGGATTTCCTTGCTTGTCTTTTTAAGAGAATTAATTAAATGAGATGGGCCACAAATAATTTTTTATGCAGTAATGCAGAAATTTAAGACCTTACTTGAATTCCCACTAAATCTAAGCTCTTTATTTTCAACCTGTGTTTGCTTTCAGAGCTCCAAGCCTTAACAAGTTGACCTTTCAGTATTGCTATGTCAAGATAGCATATGCAGTTGTTCAATTTGACCACTTGAAGATTGTCAGACTACATAGTCACTTGTCTTACTAAAATTCTTCAAGTCAAATACTAAAGACAGAAGCTCTTTAAACTAACTACACAATAATGATATACTCTACAAAATAACTTCACCCAAAGTAATAACAACTAATGGCCAACACATGTGCCCCTAGAATATAAAAAGGACATGGAGCTCACTATAAGAGGATTTTTCACAGACAATTGAGTTCTCAATTTGGTGAAAATCAATTTCCCTAGGACTATACTTAGCATCTATTTTCTTGGTGTTATACTTAGCATCTATTTTCTTATTTACTTGGTGTTATACTTAGCATCTATTTTCTCTGTTTCCCAATTCAGGTTTCCCTTGTTTACTTGGTGTGATACTCACTTTCCCTTTTCCCTGTTTCAGCGTACTCTGTATCAATTCAGGTTCCAAGTGTAGTAAACTACTGAAGTCAAAAGCACCAGCTGCATCATATATTTACAGGCTGTCATTTGCAAGGCCAGAAAACATGTTTGGTATTTGTCTGCTTTATATCCAATAAGCACAACAAAATGGATTGTACCATATAGGCTTGACTCTTTTACACAACCTTATCAATAACTCGATTCACAAAACAAAAAATATATTATATTTGAGTTAGGAGCGTATGAGCCATGAGTTAAGAGTTATCAACTTTGATAGATTTCTAAGGTACGCATGGCCTTCAAGTTAAAACTAAAAATCTTGTACGCTAATGAAGGAGCCATGGAAAAGAAGGTGTGTGTCTCCATTTTCTCAGCATTCTCTAGCCAGAACGCTCCTGCAAAACACACATGATCTCCATTGTTCTTTCCGCAGAACAGTTTTCACTATTTTTGTAACATGCAATCAGATTTCTGCAACCAAAGCAAACTGAAATATCATACGTCTTCAAGTGGTTTCAGGCCAAATTCAAAATTTAAGCCACATGTACGAGTTTTTTTCCCCCCTTTTCTCTTCTTTTCTTTTTTTGACAAGACATGCATGAGTTAACTCAAAACAATCCACATGTGACATCACTAGAGAGTATATCCTTGGTAATCTTGAATCACCAAAACCTTGAATACGTTGACCAAACCAACAGAGTGATATTCTCTCTTCATCAGAAGCCCAGCTGATCCATCAGTATCATATCTATTTAACAAATGTCAACCATTTTTTTGATTTCTCGAACAATTTCTTCATAATCTATCGTGTTTATGACACATTGTGAATTATCCATAACATGTGCAAACCCAGCACTTGCTAGAGATCAGCCATGACCATTTAGGAAATAGGGAAAGTTAAAAATTTCCCATCTTTTTAAGCATCAGTGCCAGCTTGATTTTCTCAATTAAACAAATATAATAAACGAGCATAAAAATCTGCTTTGGAGATCAATAAGCAGAGGAGACCAACTTACGGCAAGAAGAAGACATATGGTTCAGTAAACCACAGGGCTCCCCATCAGGTGTGTGAACAGGGCAGAGAAAACCCCAGGATCTGTAAATTATCAAAGGGTCCAAACAATGAGTGAAAAGCAGAAAGACAGGGAAACATACGTGCACAGCGAAAACCTCAAAGTGAATAACAATTTCAAGCAAAATATGAATCAACAGAAAGAAAACCCACTCAGGAAGCAGTTTCCGCACAGTTGTAGTGCGAAGACCAGCAAATGCAGAGCCTCGATGTACAGCTCGAAAGTGTGAAAGGAATCGGAGAAAATTTAGCCTCTCTGCCTGAACTGTCATACCAGCTCTCTAACAATCAAAACATTATTGATAGATTAGATCCAAAAATTTCAAGGTAGAACAACAAGAACAAAATGCATATGGTGATTTGTTGCTGCTCTTGGATCAGAATCCAAAATTGAGACCAGCAGTGGTCTTTCTATAAAAACACAAAATGTGAAGATAATAACTTCAGCTTCAGAAAAGCTGAAGCTTGACAAAAGCATTCATGACATCTCAGATCAATAAAACAATTTTAAAAGCAAATATCAAATATCCAAGAAGCCATAAAATGTGTCACAACCATGCTTCCACATAATCTAGGATAAAGAAACCAATCTTTGATGCAATATAGATGCATATTTTCATGCAATGAGAAGTAAAATATAGTTTGATGAAGAAACCAAGAGATATAAGTCTCCAGCATATTTTCATTAACATGCCTGTTTGAAAGTCTAAGTTGTTGGACTAGTATTATAGTTGTAGCTTATCCATCTACAGAATATTCTAGTTTTCATTGTGTTGAGCCAATATATATGAGAAGGCATTAGTTTCCAAGGTATTTGAATTATTAAAGAAGATACGCCTTTTTTTGTTAACATACAATCTCAAATGTATCTTTCGTCATATATGTTGTTACAGTCATGAGCAAGCTCAATTGTTCTTTTTTTGGTATTTATGGCATATTTTGGTGACTACACAGTAAATATCATATTTTCTTCGGAGAATTGGTACAATAGTCAGTACTAATGTTGTTCTACAAATCATACGTAAGATCTATCTTTTCACAGCATATCACTATCACATATACCGATGCTCCTCTATCTTTTCTTCTTGCTCTAAGAGGTTATTAGCCCTAGTCACTCAGCAACTGTTAACTTTAAGTCTCAAGTTCTTGAAGAAGTTCTACGGCAACCATAAGAGAGAGAGAGAGAGAGGAGAAACAAAAATTCCTTTTCTCCAACATTGACTCACTGCTAGATGGCTAGATAGTGAGCTGACTCTACTATGGCCAAGAACAGATGGATACACAAAATTTTCCACGTGCAGGAGAGGCCTAGGCCTGTCCTCACAACAACAAAAAGAAAAGCACCATGTAATACATTGCCTTTTATCATTTTTGATAATCTGTGTTATACTCCTTGTAATGGTGATCTCTCACAATAGTAACCATTTAAAGACCATAATACATGAATCCTGCTGATATGGATCATCAGACCATGTGCAATCAAAACAAACAAAATTTCTATTTCTGATTACACCAAAAAGAAAGGAAAAAGGTACTTTATCACGTTCTTAACAACTATCCTAGGTACAGCTCAGCTAATATGAAAACAATTCTAGTAGCCTCCAACTTTCTCCAATGCAATGGGAAAATAGATGTTGCACAGTAACTGGTCAAAAAGCATCCATCTAGATTCCCCAAAAACAAAGAAAAAACTAAGGATTTCTAACAAAGTAGGTCTACTTGGAGAATCAACCATGAATGAGGTCCACAAATAAATGAACAAAAAAGGGTACCCACCAGAAGACTTTATTGACAATTTTTCGGGTAACTAGCTTGTTTGATTTGAATTGAGTGGAATAGATTCTTTTGCTACTACCGTGCCTGTTGATAACCCATATTCACTATAGGGCTTTAAGTTTTTTATTGCTAGGGCTAGCTTTCCTAGTTAGTTTCCTATCCAGATCAAAGTTCTAGTGTCATCTAGCGTCAGGCTTCCTGTCATACTGTAGTGGAACAAATCTTTCAACAGAAAAAGGCAGAGAAGGGTTTCTCCCATACATATTTTCTCTTGCCCTTACACTACTTGGATCCACTTAGATTTTCAATATGTAAAAAGAATCACCAAGAAGGGAAGTAGACAAGCATTGTTCTTAACAAGTTAGCAACCCAGAACTAACAAGGCTTTCATGGCCACATCACTGATTTACCTTTTATATAATTTCCAAATTTTAGAAAGAGAATGTTATTTAAGTTCAGGATAATGTTGGATCATATTGGAGGTTAAAATGTATTGGCATTAATCTTTAACTAGAAAAAAAAAAAGGAAGCCCAATCCACTAGATACTGTTAAATCTCATCTAATGAAAGAAAGACAGGAAAACAGTATCCTGTGCCAAACAACAGTAGTTGCTCCTCATATATATTTATCTATCAAACAAAGTGGGAATTCAACAACACAATAGAGATAATTTAAACAGCAAATTGAATTGCCAGAATTACTTCTATACTTCGTAAAATCAAGCAAAACTCTAAGCAACATACAGAAGATAGCACCCCAACAATCAACTTTGCCCCCAGGACTACTCCGAAAAAATGATGAGAAGACCAGTAGTATGTAAATACCTGCTGCAAATCCAGCCCAGATTGGGTAAGCAGTGTTCCGGTCTTCAGCATGTTATCAATAGCTGAGCTGATCTGTTTAGGAGAATTTTTTTCGATAAGCTTCTTGATGTCAGCTACTGCAATAGCCAAAGCAGAAAAGAGATCAATTCTGCTGGTTAGATGTCTAGATTATGAAGATATCCTCCTTTGTGCTTCCAATGCACCCCCAAATTAACGATTAAATACGCAAAAACTCAATTTTGCAAGCGTCATCAATATAAGTGCCAAATAATGTCTTCAACCATCCTATTCATTTAGTAATCTATGGACCTAAAACCAATAAAATGTATATAATAAAAAGGTAATTATGCAGAAATATTCTTAGGTCAGTAATTCAAGGAAAATACAGTTTATATCAGTACAGCAGTTTTTGGAATGCTAACAAGTTTGAATTAACAAAACAAAAATTTTACCCAAGCACTATATGGTAAACATGATAGACATTAAATGCAGTCTATCTGCTGCTTTATCATCCTGGATCTTCGCTATATCCTAATCCCTACTCTCATAATCACCAAACACTCCATTGTCTTCATTTCTCTCTCCCTGAACTTTAACTTTGTTAATGCTACTATCTTAATGTCCTCCAAAAACCATTTGCTAATAATTGAGGCTACTTCTTTTACATGCTTTGGTGCATTATGGTTTCACAAAGAGATACATGAACTAAAAAAAGGCTGGAGAAGCAATCGGAAAATTTAGAGGGACAAAAAACACACCTATTTTACACACCTACATGGCCAAATTTAGCAGGCCCAGAATACAGGATCTAACAAACACAAGGAAAGTATTTACTGAAAAGGAAGGAGAAAATTCAGCTTAGAGTATTTTCTGTACTACCGACTTATTTTCCCACTTGTAATGCAAGGTGGAAGCGTACCTAATGAAACTTATCAGATCCTTCCTCTATCTCTGATATGCAGATTTATTCATCACCAAACAATTACTATTTAAAAAATGAGACGGCACCCCAGCTCTCAGCACTACAATATACAAAAAGACCTAAGTAAGGAAGTGATAGCCACCCAAAAAGAAGATACAACAGTAACACTTTCTATTCTTTCATCAATTGAAACACCAAATTAGTTCCTTAATGTGATACCCAATTGTTGGGCAAGTTTGTACAGCATATCAAGTCAAATCTTCAAGATTTGATGTTTCCATCAGCTCTATTATAGTTCTGCCCTATGTTATAGCAAACCTCCTGTAACCCAACAGGCTTGATCTTTATTTGCCTTTCCAAATGTCTAACTTTTGCCTAGTTCAATCTATATGTGAATTCAGGTGATAGAATTCTTTAACACGAATAACAATCTAATACAACTAGTATTTCAATTTGATAAGATGTTTTGCAACTACTTTCTTAACTGTTAGGAAATATTCAATAATGTATTGACTATAAAATCACTATTTTCTCATTCAATTAGCTAATTATTTAGTTAGTCAATTAACTTTGCAAGTTTCTTAACCTTTTTTCCCCTAGAAGGAACACAATCAGGATCTAGAAAACTAAAGGTCTTTAAGAATTGTGAATATTTGTTTCTAAGATTGATGCAATGTTGACGTCGTCTAATTTCTTTTACATGAAGTTGCCCTCTTTCCTGTCTCCTCTGCAAAACATTACGGCTTGCTTTTCATCTTGTTTCTCCTTCTGCCTTTCCTGTCCTTTATCATAAGTTCCAAGTACATATTCTCCAGATCACTGTTTCTGGTATAGTTTATTAATCAATAATCATAACCTACAAATAACAACATATGTTCATTCACTATGAACTTCAAACTGAAAAAGAAGAAAAGCATATCAACCCAATCGCCAAAAAAAAGCATGTTAAATATTGTTACTTCAGGATAACAGAGGAAGTTTCAATCTTATTGATTTTTAGATGACCATGGAAAAAAGCATAATTTGAGAATCATAATAGTAACATACAGCTGTTGATGTCAAATTTATTGCTGTTATTAGCTTCATCTTGAAGGAGATTTTTCGTCTTGAGCAACCACTCTTGTAGCTTTTCCTGAAAAAAGGTAACACAAATAACAAAAATAGAGTTTGATAATCCATTTTGCTGAATATTGTGGTAATCCACTAAAAATTAACAATACCCTTATCGGGGGGAATTTGCTTGAACCCAAACAACGTAATTTATGCAGAAAAATACATGCTATGCAACGAGGGAAAAAAAGAAAAGATCAAACAACATAAGGATGTCCAAATTAAATTAGAAGTTAGACCATTGACATCATAAACATTGAAATAGTAGGAAAGACAACTTCAAATTTGGAGCGCCAGTTAAAATGTGGGAGCCTAAATTTTAAAATTTGAGAAAGCCACTTTGCAATAGTAATAAACGTATAGTTTGACGGGCTACCGATCATGGTATTATAGCCAAAAGGCGGCAGACTCTTGGGTAAATTTGTAGACCTGGATTATCCACTAGGTAGAATACAAAGATGGCCACTCAAATCAGATGTGAGTGCTTTCCTTTTTTACCTTGTTTCTTTTTTGGAACTTTTTTAAGTATAAGTCTCTTGATCATTCCTCTACTTTCATTGAGTCCAATTTCGGTTGACTAGTTTCTCCTTTTCTGGATCATGATTATAGTCACAGCTATAATTTTTACACAACTTTTTCTTGATCATTTGTTGATTCCTTCACTTTAACAAGTCCAGTTTTGGTTTATTTCTCATTTCTTTTTTATCTGGAGAAATTTTACCTTCCACAGGGTGAGGTTTCTACACTCTGGACAATGGGGAATGAGGAGGGTGACGCGATAGAAGGAAATTTTTAACAAATTCATACACTCTGGTTTTGTTGTTCTCTTTTTCTTGTGGGGGAAGGTGGATAAGACTAGCATATGAAACATCTACCATTATGACCTGATGAACAATCACATAAAGTACGGACAAGATTTAGAAAAAATGTTTGTTTTAGTGAAGCTAATTCTGCACTTATAAAATCTCAATCAGATGTGGAATTATTTTTGTACTTGTTAAACCCACTCATCCTCCCATTTTGATTGCTAGGACTATAAACAACATCCAATACAAGACCTTAATTATGTCTTTAAAACATCAATAGCCAACATCTTAATAGCATTGACATTTTAAATTTTATTATATTTCTACAATTTTTTTTGTTAAGCATATTCGTACAAGTGTTAAAGAAGATGAATTTGAGGCTACATGACACACACAAGGTCATAATTTACCACAAAATAGCACGAGATTTCTCCCAGCAATAAATGAACTGATTATATATATGACCTGTGTTTTGGGGGAAAGGAGACCCCAAGGCATTGTTTGGATTGAGGGAATGGGAGGGAAAGAAAAGGCAAGGAATTGGAAAGATTTGATTTTTGTTGTTTGGATTCATTTTTGAGGAGGGAAAGGAAACGATAGGGAGGGAAGGGTCTAGTTTTGTTGAGTTATGGCGAAATGAAACTAAATTAGTTGAAATAATTAAATTTTTTTTTAAAGATCATTTTTCCCTGTCTTGTCCAATAAATTAACACTTGAATCTTTTTCTTTCCTTTCTTTTTCTTCTTCAATCCAAACAAAAATTCAGTATTTCCTTTCTTTTCCTTCCATACTTAATCCAAACAAGATAGATGAAAATCACTCTCCTCTCCTTTCTTTACCATTGGTATCCTTTCCTCCTTTCCCTTCATTTCCTTCAAACTAAACGGTGCCTTTAAAGAAAATCATACCCCTCTCTAACCTAATTGTCAAGTACATAAATTTCTCCATAATTGACAAGTTTTGGCTGTTGAGGAATTATTGTTTTACTACTCTTTTGCACAAGACTAAAAGACAATGCAGTTTTTCTCAATCTACTAATACATTTATAGATAATTATTATCCAGATATATGTTGACTTTGGTAGCTCAACCTGGTCTGCTACATGTAAAAGAGAACAAAGAGTATGAGCTAGATTCAAGAGTTGGTCATAAAAGAATTTTTCAAAATAGTTGTCTGTAGCTACCAAAACTCGGCAACTGGATTACGTGAGATTTGGTGTTTCTTCTTATCGTGGCAATTGCACTATATAAATGGTGTCACAGGTGGAAGCACAAGAAATGGAAAATCCCTTTTAACCCATGATCAAAGGTTTGGTTTTTAGGATAAACCAATAAAAATCTCTTGATAAAGGGGCTGGTTCAGCACACACCCTTAGTAGTTCTAATTGAAGAACTAACAACAACAAATCTTTCATCAGATGTCAAACAAAATTACACATGATAAGTCTGCATACTTCTAGAAATGCATATGTGAGATAGGATTTAATCTAATTCACGTCTCTAACTATTCCTAAGAATCCTAATCTAATTGCTTCATTATCCTTGCCTTGATTATAATGGAAGTAGACCCTATCCTGCTAATTTTAAAAAAATTCATCCTGCATCAGATGGTGCTGCGTATGTTCTCGAGAGACCCAAAAACAAATTAAGATGTTTCAATGTTGAGAGAAATGCATGTCTAGTTGTGATTGCATGGTTTGTTAACTAAGTACACATGCATGTTACAAATATGCAATCTATGAACTCTCAATTGCTAGCCAGCCAAGCTGCTTGGTGAATTACATCTTTAGGTCTTTGATCCCCTATGTGTTGTCTATTTCATTAATGACTATCAATGAAATAAAGGTTTAGGAAACCTAGAAGATTAGGTAGTCAAAATTTGAATTACAAAACAAAACTACTTACAGCTGTACTAATCCATAAGTAGGGTTGATTGAGTTTAAGCTTGCAACCCACCTCACTCCTCTTGCGATCCTAGTCATGCCCTAGCAAGACATAATACAGCATACTTTCCAGGACTTTAAGCGGTGTAAAGCCAAGAGCAGATTTACACCCTCTATCACTTTGTTTTCCAGTCATGCCCTAAAATCTCTCCAAGACAAACTCGAGCAAGACATAATAAACCATGCTTCAAGGGGCTTAACAGGTGAAAAACCCAAGAATAAAACATTTCCATCTGCGCCTCTCCAAAAGTGAGATGATATACCGTACATTCGAGATGTAACACCCAGACTTTCTTGGTTCATATCCCAAACAAAATCCAAAAGGAACAACAGCAAAACAGATTTGAGCTCTCACTCTGCCCTCATTGCTTTCTTAAAGCCAAAAGGAACAACTGCAAGACAGTTTTGAGCACTAACTGAGCCCTTGCTTGTTTTCCTTTACTGTAAAATTGCTGTCTTAGATGCCCAGGAACTAATATATCCTACCGCTTGAAGAAACACTGTCAAACATCTATGGAAATTTTAGTAGGTTTTGTTAGGGTGTTATCTCTTGCTTGTATATTAATGCACAAAACTAAAAACTGCCTTTTAAAAACTTTAATCTTGTTGCACTAGATAGATTGTGCCTCTCACTAGAAGTCCTGACTGTGCAAGTATTAGTCTGCTACTACTATTTTTAAAGTAAGAACCTGCACCACGATAAATCAACATAATAACCAAACACCATGGTCTACTACAAGCAACCTACCACAGGTTTACCAATTTTCATGCAATGCATTTTGCCACTTTTAAATAAGTATCATAAATTTGCCTTCTGTCTCCTCCCATTTCCACAGCGATAGTGAATTTCATTAATGCCCAACCACCTATGATTCCCAACCCAAACCCCAACTGAAAATGGAAAAAAGAGACACGCAGACAGAGGAGGTAGGCAACAGGAAAACTAATGAAAGCACAACACTTGAGAAAGATTTGCAATTCTCCAGTCCGAAATTTAGTTCATAGGGATATGAAGAAGGCTTGGCTCAGGAATATTGTCTTGCTTGCAAGTCCATTCTCGGATCCATTATACTGTTTTTTTTTATTTTTTGCCAGATCGACTTTTAAAAATTTTTTAAAGGAGGATTTCCTGAACAAGACTAGAGTAGAATGCAAATTAACAAACCAGTTTATCATAAAGTTTCTACATCTGCAACCTCAAGAGTAGAAAATAACATGAATGCACTTTGATAGAAAACTTTGGTAGTTTGGTGTAAGTATAAGGTAGCTTCATTTCCACATAAAGTTTCATCTTAGAAATTTTAGAATAAACAAAGCAACCTCTCTTCATAAGGCAGCAAAGGTAAAAGGCCTTTACTGCAAACTATACCTTATTCATGATATCGGTTTCCTTTTACACAATACATTGGTTATGGTGGACCTTCAAATGACACTGCCATCTCAACCAAGATTTCTAGAGGTCCCTTGGGCAAAATGGTTTCATTTGAAAAGCATTTTCTTGCCATGCAACCTGGAATTTGGCAACCAACGGGACGTAATCCAAAACTAACCATGTGGAGAGACATTTACTAAATGAAAGAGGGGGATGATTAAGTTAGAGTATGATAAACCTAATCCATTTCTTGTCAAGCCCCTGGTCCAACAGATACAGCAGTAATAAAATGATAATAGTCCTCAACTATCACCACTTGAAAACCAACTTGTGACAGGGCAAAAGGCCAGGAGCAGGATGAAAATCTTAAAAAGCAGGATTTGATTATCAACAATTAGCTTATTCAACAGAGAAATATGGTCCATTTTTTAGATAATTTCTTAATCATCTGCATCAAAATCTATATGTCAAATAAATCACATGTACCACTCTTCTTTTTAAAGAGTTACCACAAATTGTAGCCATAAATTCTAGAAGTGTTCATTAAAGCAATCACAACAACATTTAACCCTTCTATAATGTAAAAATGAGAAGTGTTCAGAGCTGGACCTTGAGGTAAATGGTGATCAAGTGACCAGGCAACAAAACTTCATGATTTTGCAAAGAATCTGGATTGTCTGGCATAGAAGTATGATCTACCAGAGAAAAAAGCTTCTGCACCATAAATCTAGAGAGAAGAAGATGAAAAAACGTATATCAAGGCTTAACGTGATATGCATATGACAAATATACATACATACATACATACATACACATATATATATATATAGGTGTGCATGCGTCTACAAAGACAGAGACAAAGGGAGACAAACACACTCTATCAACACATGCACACAGTCACTCACAAACAGAGAAAACGAACTAACATGAGCAAGTTGAATTTGTCATGATTGTTATCAAGATGAACAAATATGTAGTCCTTCAAAACAGCAGCAGCAACCTGCAAAAAGGAGAGGTAAAGAACCATTACACAGAATAAGGTAGAGACCAACAACTAGAAGTTAACCAAACAAACAACCGAATATACTTCTGACAATCCGCATATCCAGATAACAAAAGCTGATTAAGAACTCATGAGAATCATTCTCAATAAAAATTAGGACATAAAACTGTCTAAGACCTAAAAAAAAAAAAAAAAGATGGACTTACAACAGAGGGACTTTCATTCTCCAGTCCAATCATAACAGGTTGAAAGTGTTCCCCTGAAAAATGATGAGATTCATAATGCATGATGCAAAAAAAGAGAACTTTAAGCAATTATTAGTACCAATGGACAGAACCACTACGCACCGATGTGTTGCAGGCACTGTTTATGAGTAAAAAGAGACAGGTCCTGAACCTCATCAAGAATAATTTTTGCTCGTTCTCCAACAAGCTGGGAGCCAACAGAGCCTTTTACGCAATCGTAATTATCATCATAACAAGACGTCAAGCACGCAAAGATTTCATGGTCTGTGGTGTCAGCTAATGCCTACAAGGAATAACATCAGATGTGCAGTAAGCAAGAAACCCACAAAGTAGATAGAGAAAAATAAGGCCTAGTAAATCCTAAAATCACAAGTATCTTAAAGCCTAAAAAGACTTGCTATTCTATAGAGCTGTGACCAATCTCACTGTTAATAACAGAAAATGCTTTTCAAGCTAAAAGAATATGAATCTAAAATAAATCTACTAGTGATACATTAAAATTAATCCTGAAACCATCAAAATTGTCCTACAAATAAGTAGAATTTCCAGAGAATCGATTTTATCCAATATTCTACAAACACCTTTATCCTCATCTATGTATTAGCAGCACTGGAATTTACCAATGTATCATTAACTTCTCTTACAGCCATTCTATCATTTATTTTCACTCTTAAACATAATTAGTGGAATAGAAGGTGAGCGTGGCCATTTTCCCTTAGCAGATAAGAAAGACATTCTACAAAGCGTGTCACTCAGATTATGCATCAAGTATGAGAAGCATGCATAGATATAAAGATGATAGTGAAAAATACCTTTAGCATAACACCAACAGGAAGCATGTATTCCCTTCCTTGTATCCTACAATGGTACAAATGGTAACATTAGCCAGGACCTTTTTTTTTCCACTGTCCCTGAATAACTTCCATGAAATTTCAGAAACAATCCTCACCAGAAGGCAAGTCTGGCACTTCCGTTACTAAGATAATAAAGTCTCAGTGACACTGCTGATTGGTCCTCTCTAACACATCTGGAAATAAGAAAGAGGGGAATACTGTTAATAAAATAAGGAGCTCAGATGCTGAGACACAAGTATAGAGCTACTTTTGAAGCAGTGTTTGGTTTTCTTAACTGATAGGAACTATACATCTTGTACAAGTGATATCATGCATTGTGACTTCAGCATACCAGCTCAAAATGCATACAAGTAATGTAGAACTACAAGTAATTATCGTACTATCAAATAATTATGTCAATCAAGGGGAGGGAAGAAAAAAAAGCCTTAACTCAAAACAAACCTTATGACAACAGCTTTATCAGTGTATCCTTCTCGCCGTTCACGAAATGAATTTCGTACCATACTCGTAGGCTGGAAATTAGACATGGAACCCAAGATGAATTATTAGAATAATAAAAAAAAAGTAACATCAAGAAAATGTTTCATTTCCATTAAAAATTAAAAGTCTTTTATATAATTGTCAAATTGCAAATCAACCTTGAATCTGAGCTGTTTCCTTAAAAGAATCTACTAAAACCTGCTCTATTAACACCATAAATGCCCTACTTACATAGTTTCGCTTTGGCAAAATCAGAAGTCGAACAACTCTTTCAAGCCCATTCAAAATGAAGTATCTGATAAAAGAAATAAAACTACATTACATTCAAATGCAGATTATATATTCAATATATTATTAATAAATTAAGCTGGTTGAAAAATCATGTCAAGTATATCAAAAACACGAGGCAATCATCAGCCAAGAGCACACTAGAGAAATCATTAGCACACTTACCCACCCATTTCTGACTGCTCCTCTTTGAGAGAAACTAGTTTTTTGGGAGGAAGATTCCTCAGGTAACAAAGTTTTGACTGCACAAGGCATAACCAGAGTCCAATATGAGACAACAAAGAAATACAAAGAATAGTCAGTAGTTAGCTAAATATCACATACGATGAAAACTTTCACATTAATATAGCATGGCATGCACTGAACACATATGTTGCAGCTGAACTCCGTAGCATGGAAGTCAAAGTTTACTCAGTAATGCCACTTAAATCTTTGAATTCTGCCAACGAATACCATCTCTGACAATGTAAGTACAACTTGCATGAGATCCTTCCTTTCCAAATGGTGAACTTCAACGTGTTATAGATGAGAAATCACAGTCTCATGATCATTCAAATTTACTTATTCTTTTTAAAACTTCCAGTGGTTCACGGCACAGCTTACCCAATTAACTTCCATAATTGGGCATCAAAGAGTTGAACTAACGAGCTTATCAAAATAAAAATTGCTGACAAAAAAGATTCATCATATACTTGGCCTAAATAGACCTAAATATCGAATTACTACAGATAACCTATCTTATATCAATTTTTTTTTACCTTAATGGAGTAAGGTTCGATACTTTCCACTCTCAAGTTCCATCATCTTCCGCGAAGATTTGAGAGGAATTATATGCATTTCAAATCCAATACAAAGAAGGTTGATCATCTTCATCAAGGTTGGGATTACATAAGCCAACTAAAGGGGACTTCAAATATGATAAGTGATGTATGGTAAAAGTAAATAATGAAGCATGGGCCATACTTATGCCATTGTTCTTTGTTCTGCAATAAAGAAAGCAGTTTTACTGCATGAATAGTCTGAAATCAGTTCATCAGTGGACAACTAGCTTCTTTTTTTTATTGCCTAATCTTAAATTATCTCACAGTTTGGTGTCTTTATTCACTACTAAACATGTCACATATACAAACAATTAACGGTTCTAAACTACAAAATTAGCCACCTCTAAAGTTCAAAAAATAATGTAAAAGGCCATTGACCTTCAACATAATCGGGAACTGCCCAAAATTGAATTTTTCTCGTATGACAGCTCCATCACCATATTGAAAGCAGATGTCCATCATGAACGTCCCAGTATATGATATTTTAGCTTGTCTGCACTGAAAAAAAGTGGCAAATTCAACATCAATACATATATATACGTATATATATATATATATATATATATATATATATCACAAAAATCCTTTTTTGGGAAAAAAATAAAAATAATCTTCAAATTGTACCTCAAATGGATATAAAGCATCCTTCATTGTCCTTAACTGACGTTCAGTTTGCGGTGGAAATATTTCCGGTTTTCCAAACCAAAGTATGGTATCAGTTAAGAAGCCAAATCATGCTCAGACAAATTCAATTTTTTCTCAAACAATAGTCACAACAAAGAAGAAAAACCAGTAATTAAATGATAAAAAAGGATATTTCTAAGCTTTTGATTGGAAAGCGGGTGGAAAACTTGAACAGGCTTTATATTGAGTAGCATAGTCTCGATTCCATATTCAACCATATGGTCGAAAGACTCGATGTGGTGGCGAAACAGCTCCTCCAATGCCGAATAGTCTTTCTCCTTCAATAAGTGCGGCGCCAGAGTCCTCTTGCCATAGGCATAATTACTCTCGTTATCGTTATCGTCACCACTCATTTTGATCGTAGGGAGCTGGCGGAGGAAAGTGAGGACGTTTCAGGTGACTTTGGCGGTGGGGAATTTGGGGGAACGGCGGCGGTGACGGTGGAGAGGGCGGTTGAAGGAGGCTCGTTGAAGGAGAGGGGGTTTTAGGGGTTTAAGGTTCGAGGGGGGAAAATTAAATCAATTTATAGTTCAGGAAATTGCAATTAAGGCCCTCTTTGTTTTGCGGTGATCTAATTTAGAACCGCAGTTTTCAATTTTGACAATCCTTACGGGCATCTACAGAATTAAAACGGTTTTCTTATTTCTAATAAGAAAACCTTTTTATTAGTTCGGGAGTTTAGAATAGAAAAGAAAAGAAGGGAAAAGAGAAGTTAGAAAAGAAAAGAAAGGATGAGAAAGGATCCAAGTTTCTATCTAAGTTGTTTGAGAGTTTTAAAAAAGAAAAGAAGGTAAGTAGTTTTCTTTTGTTTGGGAGTTGAAAACAAATGAAAAGAAAAGATACTCAAATAAGTTACTTTACAAATTTGTCCTTTTTGTAAACAAATGTGAATTAAACAAGTTGAGAAACTCATCCAAAATTTAAAATTTTTGTATCATGATTTTGAGGGCAATGTTGTCATATTAAAAAGTTCACTTAAAGCATCAGGTCTTCCTTCCTTTTCCGTCCAACTTGGGCAGAAAGTTTTCCAATACATAAAGGGAAGTGAAGTCTTTCCAAATCCTTTCTTTTCCTTCCCACTTTTACTCTCAAAACGATGGAAAAAATTTAAAATCCTTTCAAAATCTTTTTTTGCTATTCATTTCCTTCCTCCCAAACTAGCTATAAATGAATTGTAATAATAATTTTGCATTCCGCTGTATGTGAAACAAAGTCAAAGTGGCATGCTATTCTTTTGTCTATAATCAACTTTAAATGTCATAATCTAATATTTTGACTTAAATGATTGTGATTTTTTCCAGAAAACTTAACATGTAGTATTTGTTTATGTTGTATGTATTGCTTTTTTCTTTTCTTGTTTGTCAATGTTGTATATACTACTTCGATACATAGCAAAATGTTTATCATATTTTAAGTTCAAACTAAAATTGGTACATATTTTATACTCTAATGAGGGGTTGCGGGAAAAGGTAAGGAGGGGGGAAGGGGACGATAAGAAGGAGGAGGAGAAAGTAAATGCAATGGAGGAAGAAAATGAGAGAGGAGGAGGAGGAGGAGGAGGAAGAGGGTGTAGAGAAGACAGAAGAAGAGAGATTGTGATAATAGTCAATGGTGCTAAAATTTTAACAAAATTTCAAAAACAAGTTAATAAAAATTTAAATTTAAAAAATATGAAAAAATACATAAAAAAAATACTTAATTCATGTGGACTATTTACAATGAAAATTTTGTTGAAATCCAATGACACAGTAAAATGTTTCAAAAATACTCCAAAAAAAACACTTAATCCATGCAAACCCTTTGATAGTAAGGTTGATTTTAAAGAGGGAAAAGCAGTTAGTGAGTTTTATTTAAACACCCCATTATTTTAAAATTTCGATCAATATAAGTTCGAATTCGAGTTTTGATCGAACGAGCTCGCAAGTTACTTGATTAAATTTAACTCGTTTACATCCCTAATCACAAACACGTTTTTGATCACATTTCAAATTAAATATATAGTACATGATAAAAATTGTTATAATATATTTTTTAAAAAGAATAAAAATTAAAATTCACACCGTGTCAAAAAAAAATATTTTTTTTGAAAAACACAAAGCTCACTCACTAAACAAAACCACGTCACTAGTTTTTCACCCTAACCTACCGGCTTGGAAATTGCTCCTCGACCTCAGGCTCGGAATCTGCTTCTTCACCCAGGTATGAGACACCACTCTCTCAACCACAGGCTTGGAATCAAACTACGCACAGAAGGCACACGAAACACACACTGACAGTGTGACCCAGTAAAACTAGCCGTTACAATTTTACAAAACCCTACTGCGTGAAGAAAAACACCCACACAAGCGCGCAGTGAAAGTTCCTCGATCAATCGATGGCTTCTGAAATGTACTTTTTTGTTGCAGAGAAGTATTTTAGGGTGTATAAGAGGGGGAAAAGGAAGAAGAAGAGGAGGAGGAAGAGATTTGGGGGGAGAAATTGGAATTGGAAGGAAGGATGGGGACTAGGGTTCCGGTGGTGGAGCACTATAATTTAAGAGCGGCGAATTCGTATATGGGCGGCTCGTTGCATGATCTTAATGCGAATGATATTGCTGCCGGCGCCGGTGGTGTTGGTGATGACGTGGACCGCGGCGGAGGTGGTGATGACGTAACTGATGATAGCTTGGATAATGATGAGGATTCTGCTGCTGTCGTTAGTGTGAGTCCTATTCAAAATTTCTCTGGTTTTTTCTTGTGAAGTTGAGAAGAGAAATAGGAAATTGATAAGTAGGAGAAGTATAATTTTTTTTTTTTTTTTTACATTTTAAAGTTTAGATTTTGCGATGTAAATTTGATTCTTAATAAGGACTGCTTATGATATAAATACTTGAAGTCTTGTGTTTACATGTTTGAATGGCGAATTGAACACTCGAGAAAAGTTGATTTGGATTTTGGAGAGACAGAGCCCTAGTTTACGAAGGATTGCTGTGTTGAAATGAGTGTCATGGACCTTATTTTGGGAAAGAGATTAAGAATTTAAGAGAATCATCGGTTATTGATGAAGATGACGGTAACTGATGGTAATGAAAGAGCTTTGCTTTGATGAGAGCGGGGAAAGAGTGTATCCTGGTCTGAATAAACAAACATCTGACTTAATCCCGTATAAGTCTGCACCTCAGATGTACAATGACTTTTTAGAAATATAATGCCCAAGTATTTCATCTCTCTGTGGAACTCTAATATCCTTGAAGATTCTGATCCTTAAATAGCTACTAGAAGCATTTGAAGAAATGACAGAGATCTAGTGTATCTAAAAGGTGGTGCAACTGGATTGGAGTATAATATTACTGTCTACTCTCATTCTCCTTTTTCTATCTGAGGATCAGACCAAAGGTTTCTTTTTCAAATCTGAGATTTTGAACATGCTAAGTTGATTGATAAGAAGATAATGAGGAACGAAACAGGGGATGGATCAAACTGCATAAAAATCTCTGCACTAGAGAAAGAAAAGTTTTTGCTAACGGGTAATGGTGTAGCACCTCTTTCATTGTTCCAAGTTTCCGTGAATGAATCCACAAAAAGTTGAGCTAGTAGGGAAGCACACAACTTGCATTTATAAAATTACCTGCATCTAAAGCAACGGTCAAACAAACAAGGAAAGCATTATGCTCCTTCTGAAGCATAGTGGTACATTTGTCACCACTGTTATCTGTTTCAATAGCAATTTATCGTAATCACCATCAATTGAGGACACTGTAGTGTCTTTCTTGGTTATATTGTTCTACTGTAAGGGGAATCAAACTATGTACATTTTTAAGTCCTCTTCTTGAATGAGATTACTTGCCT
Organism: Coffea eugenioides; assembly: GCF_003713205.1. Classification (NCBI taxonomy): domain Eukaryota; kingdom Viridiplantae; phylum Streptophyta; class Magnoliopsida; order Gentianales; family Rubiaceae; genus Coffea; species Coffea eugenioides. The sequence continues at coordinate 28,672,446 of NC_040045.1, read as the reverse complement.
CTTAGAAATGAAAATTATGTAAGAAGGTAGAATGCCCTCTGCTTTTCATGTGAGATGATACATAAAGCAAAGAATTTTTTTCTCTGGGTTGGAGACCTATTTAGTCCCACAGAACAAATTCTTTTCCTTTACAGTTTTGATTATGCTTCTAAAACATATGTACTTCTGTCTTTTAAGTGATCAATCATTAATTCAGAGAGTATCCGGCCGCAAGAAAGTTGTTGAAGTAATTTTGTTTTACATTGACTTTCAGGATTGCATGCACGAGTCATACAGAAATTCCTTGCCACTTCACAGTGTAGGGGTAGAGGAAGATCGGACTAGCCTTGAAGCTGGTGGATCTTCAAGAGGTCCCTACAATATTTTGACCACTGAAGGTGACTGCACCTTCTGTTTATTTACTTACTGTGTTTGGAGTAATATTAGAATTTATGTTGCATGTTTAAAATTTTTAACCAATATCTGATCTTTGATTTGGATTTGAAGCAGATGTATCACCTATTGAAACAGCAAGGGCAAGATTTGTAGACATCATTGTGGACCATTTTATAAGTCCGCATTTGGTTGAAGTGTCGGATACGGAGGCTGACTATTCACCTCAATCTGTGCAAGATAAGTTAAACAAGAGAAGATCAAGGGAGATTCGGTATGAGGGTGACGCACGGTTTGTTTTGCCCTTGATGTATATTGCTAACATGTATGAAACTCTGGTTAATGAAGTCAATTTAAGGCTTTCTCCTTTAAATGGCATTCGTGAAAAAACTATTGGTGTGGCCCTTGAAGCAGCTGGTGGCCTGTATAGAAAGCTTGCCAAGAAGTTTCCGAGAAAAGGTAGGAAATTTTTTCTGTTTTATTCGTAATTTGTGATGTTGAGGTTAAATGATTTTATCCCTTGATTAGACGCTTGATTTGGCATTCGATTCAATTATCGAATTGAGCTCCTATGGACAAACATAGTTAACTAACTTATCATTTTACATCTTTATCTCTGCTTTTGTCTAACCCCCTTCTATTTACTTTCTTCATTGTAGCAGTTGCATCATCCTTTTGCTTTTAGAGTTGAAGGGAACTTCTATGATTTTCAGTTCATTGTAGAGGATCTAGTTGGCATACTCAGGCTTCTATTTCCTCTTTTAGTTAATGTGTTGATAATGTACATTTGCTGTTGTTTATTTATTTATTTATTTTTGTAGTCCAATGTCTGGCTCCCAACATGTTTATTTTCGGTTTATTGTGACTAAAAGGTTAATGAGTGGACAAGTCTTCATGTTTAATGTTTATCTCAAATACACATTTGCTATTTACTTACTCTTTCAATTAGAGGTTCCGTTTACTAATGTCTTCCTCCTCCTAATTATTGGCTTATTTTGGATATATTGGACAAACAGGGCCTTGCATATTTAAGAGACGAGAATTGGCTACTTCTTTCGAAACAAGGTCAAGATTCCCTGAGTTGGTAATACAGGAAGAGAAGCGTGTTCGCTTTGTAGTAGTAAACGGCCTAGTGATCGTTGACAAACCAGCAAATATGTGTATCGATGATGCTGAATGGTATATGTTTTTTATTCTTTCTAGTACATTCATTGGCCTTAGTCACAAAAATTGAGCAAACGATAATCTATTCTTTTAGCTCCACAAACTGCTTTGGAGGGATGATGCTGCATTTCAGTTGTTGGGACTCATTTGATATCTTATGGTCTATATGGTCATTTGTAATTTAAAATGAATGATTTGGTTTTTGAATCAAGTTTTGCCTTTTTAGATGTGTGAAGGATTTTTATTAACTAATAATGGGTGAGGCACACCCTATGTGTATGCATATTTTAAAAGAAATAATAAGTAATAAAAAAGATATAGAATAGCAAATTAGTTGGAGGAAGAAAGGGTGATGAAACTTTGTCCAAGTCACGTACAGGCTTGGGCATTAAATTGAAGATCGTAAACAGTTATTGTTTGTTTTTTTTTCAATGATGTATGAGTGTCATAGTTTTTTCCTTGATGTATGAGTATGGTTTAGTGGTCATTTTTTAGTGGTTAAGCATGAAGTGGTAAAACGGGTATAACACAAAATTACGCACTTTTTAACTGGAAGCCGTGCTGTATATATAGAGACATTATCATATTTGTTCTGTGTCTGGCTCAAGTTCATGACGTTGTATTAGAATAAAGATTTTGCCTCAATTAAGCATCTGTTAGTTTTAGCAGCATTACTTTGTCATATTCTTACTAGGTCTAGAGTTTGTATTGGAGTGCGCTGTATAGAGTTGAGAATCCTAATTTGTTTCACTCTAAAAAATAGGGACAGTGTTGATAAAAATTAGTTAGTCAACTTTTGGACAAAAGGAAAGATCTTGATAAAGATAAAAAAGAATTAATTAAATTAAAGTTTTTCTTTTGCCGAATTATTGATTAGAAGATTTGGCTTGTATGAATCGCTATTGTTTTGATACCAATAACTGCTCTAATTGGAGATACCCTTGTTTCTAGTACAAAGCTTCCTATAAAATGTGAAATGCCCTACCTTTGAGTGCAGTTTGAATTATTGATTTATGCCTTGTAGGTCTCATTGGAGATTGTGTTTGTCTGGTTTTGTTTAAACACTTGAAAACAGAATCCATATTCAATCCCTATCTACTGTGTCTTCTGACGATGTTGCATTATACTTTAATTGTTCTGCATCACTTTGATGGTATGAATTATTAGTTAACTTGTGTGTGGTATCCAATGATCGTACTGGGACTTGAGCTTGTAAACAATGCTGCAGTGTATAGTAGAGGTCCTTAAGCTAAAGCAGGAAAGATGAGAAATCAATAAGCATGGATCATGAAATAAGTAGAGCTCTTCATGTGACCATACCTGTTGGTATTCTTTTACTATGACTCACAGTTGGCTAAATGGAGAAGATAGCTTTGAGTAAGATTATAGTCTGTAAAATGTTAAGAAAAGGAAATCCTGCTTTTGTATATCGCTCGTCCTCTAAAATTCTTCCAACAAATGAACCACGCTCTCTGCAATTTTAAACAGATATTGGATTGTAACCCTCTGTTGGGGCTCAAAGTGTGCTTTATGGCCTTCTTTATGCTGATATTGTGAAGTGACTATGTGAGTTGAATTGCTTCAGACTTTGTGCACACTTGTAATTAATCTTACGAGTGTCAGGTTATCATTTACCAAAAGGAAATTGGGCTCTGTTTGATTACCTGTACTTCCTTGTCAAAAAATTAGGCTGTGTTTTCCTTGCTTTCAACAATTTATTTTGTTCAATGATATGAGATTATAAATGGGCCTGACAACTTCAAAAAATGTGATTAACTGTTATTACTCAGACAACTTGTTTAAAGTTTTTTTTTTAATTCATAAAAGTTGATGTTTGGTAGTTAGTTATCGTGCTACTATGATAATGTGCAGGCAAGTTTTGGATTTTTTTGTAAAGACATTAATGTGCTAATGCTAATTTCTGCTGCAACTTCGAAGAAAGATAAGTTGTCAAGTTAGCAGTTCTGTAAAAGTTTTAAATTGTCTATTCAAAATGATAGCTCTTTTATATAGGTTTAAAAGATTGACTGGACGGACCGAAGTTGCTGTCTCTGCTAGAGACTACAAGTTTTATGCCCCAAGACACAAGTATAGGCGAGTTGCAACAAACTCCATTGCCAATATTCCTGGTTTGCCTGTAGGCTTCTGAGCATGTAGCTAATACTGCTTAATTAGTTACCATCATTTCAACCTTAACCTATTTGGTTTGTTTTGATACATGTTCCAGAACTTCACTGACACAGATAACTCTTCTCCAATGGTTCCTGCTCAGGGCTATCGTTCTATCAATGAAGTAAGATTTCATAAGAAATTTCAGTTAGCATGCGTTAAATTTCTTATTTGAACCTTTTTTGAATAATATTTTGGATATCATTAATAGTATGTGTGAAGTAGCTGCAAGATTGTTTAAAACATGCATGGAGAAGAGCGTTTGCAGAAGTGATGATGCATTTCAAATTGAAATTCATTTATATGAGGCATGCTGTCTCATTCAACACTGTTTGGGTTTCATATCAACATAGATCGTAACAGTGGTCTATAAACAATCTTAATTTTTTTTCCTCTTGGTGGCCTGCATGCCCTCCGTTGATTCCCTCAGTCCCATTGAGACGTAACGATTTTCTTTTTGGTGCATGGAAAAATAATGTAAAAACGTACTAAATCTGTAGAATGAGGCTGAATATGATGCATTTTACCTTTTTAGGAAATAATTTTCTGGATGTGCTTTCCCTTGTATGGTCTCTCATCCACTTTTATTTGATTATTGAATGGGATACGGTCCAATATTCTTGTATGTTCCAGAAAATTAATGGAGATGTTTTGAGTTTGTTGGTTTTCATCATTTCGGATCTTCAATTTAGCTTTCATTGATATAGAAACATTCATAACTGATCTTTAATATCGGTCTTGAAACTATAAAGCCACAGAACACACAGCAAACGTCATCAAAACAACATATCCATCCCTTGACACATCAGACTCAGTTTCATCCTCTGCAGCATGGACATCCACACCATATTGATCAAAGTCAACACGCTGCCCACTATTCCCACAACCAGAATTGTGGTCCACCAGCGCACTTGTCTGACATTTCACAAAGTCAGCAACCTTCTACAATTCCTCAGCATATGCATTGCTTACCTACCTTGAGTCATGTAGGAGGACGTCTGCATGTACTGGTGAGGCTTTTGCTTTTCTTGATCTTGAACCTGTCTTTTATCTTCTCATGCATTTTCACTTAACATGAAACTTTTAGAGAAATTAGAGAACTGGGTGTTTTTGGCTGCCTAATTAACTTATTAAGAGGGCAAAATTTTGGGCTATTTAATATGAGGAGCATCTACATCAATTAGTGTACAATATTCACAGCTCCTGACACCAGGGAAAAAAGGGTACATTGAAGTTAGTGTAAGTGCCCTTAAGAATAAAGCTTGCAAATATGCACTATTTTTGTATTTACCTTTCAAGTGCACCCTTTGCAAAAAAAAATTGCCAAGCTTTTACAGATTTCTGAATGCTGAATACTGTTCTTTTCATTACTTCTCAATTTTAGAGAATTTGGAATACTTTTCATCCTATCACACTCAATTTAGTGATGTACTTGTTAGGTTTTCATGTTATGTGCCATTAAGGTTTTGAATGAAGACTTCATCACTTCTATAATAGTAAATCTAAAAATTGGACTTAATTAAATGACTTTGTATGAATGGCATCAGTACTAACAAGAAGTTGAGATGTGAAACTTGATCAAGAAAGGGAAAAAATGCTGTTGGAAACATGTGATGGATACCTAAATTATTTACTTTTATTTTGGAGGGATTGTTTCGCGCTTAATGGAGGAAATATATATATAATTCTTTAATGTTAAAACTTCAATAAAAATATACTTCAAAAGGTGAGGTAGTGGACATTGCAAACGTCAACCTTAGTAATTGATACTGACTTTTGCTTCATGTTGAGCATATAGCACAAGAATAATCAATCTAAAGAAGAAAAGAACCCAGTACTAGTGGAAGGAAGGATTTGCATCTATGGATAGTAGAGAAGTAGATGTGGAGAAGAGGAGCAACAACATTGTAGTTCATAAGAATTAGTTTTGACATAGTGTAGAAGATGACTGGGGCATTTAATAGTAGAGGTAAAAAGTCTTGAGACTCTTGTTGGATCCAAATGATAGAGGGAGTTTGGCACCAGAGATCTATTTTCAAGCTGATTTCTTTATTTGATGTTGATATTGTTGACATTGACTCTAAATTTACATTTTGCAATTTCCAATTCCTTAAATTGGGGTTTTTAAATCAATAAAAAACATAAAAATCATCTGACTAAGCCTCGATCATTGTGGATTTTACAAAATCTGTGTTGAAAGTTGTTGTTGATTTTCAAGAAGTCTGATTTTTAAATCTGTCTATAAAATGTCAACTTTATTGCTGCAACTTTTTGTCCAGCAGCAATTTTAGCTTTGAGCTAAATCGACCACAAATGCAAATTGGGACTTGGATTGATATATTGGGGAGTCCTTGGGACAGGATATTGACTTTAGTTCAATCTTAAATGGGTTCAAAGGCCAAATCTAGGGACCCCTAAAGATTCACTTAAATCACAGAAACAAAGGTCAACCAAGAAACCGATGATTTATAGTACATATTGTATTAGCAGGATGCAAAATTGCAGAAAAGTTGGTTTTTTGAAGTTGATTGTAAAGTTTCTTTTTTGAAAATCAACCTCGGATGTTGATTCCCTGAGCATCAACTCTGAAGCTGACTAATTTTGTATTTATGGAAACAGATTATAGTCTCTCTCTCTCGGAATAAAAACTCTTTAATGAGTGTGAATTCTGTTGTAAAGTGTGTAAATTGAGTATTGCAGGGACTTTATTTAATTTTGGATTTGCTTCCCTTTCTAATGATCTCATAAAGTGTATATATAGGAGGTTTTGGTCTTTCCCGAACCTTGATTTCTTATATAATCCTTGAAGGCTTATTTTTTAAAGTTCTTTGCATTAGTCTGGCATCAAGTGGGAAACTGTTGCTTCAAAACCATTTCTATAAACATGTCTAGTTTGAATACATTCTCTCTCTTTTCCATTGTTTTTATTTGGACACTTGTTAACTTTTTCTTCACTTTTATATTCGACAGCCAACAAGCCCTGCAAAGTATTGTGATGAATGTGGAGCTCCTTACTTGAGGGAGACCTCCAAGTTTTGCTCCGAATGTGGCACAAAGAGGTTAGGAATTTGAGAGATTCCAGATGTTTGTTTAGTTTTAGATTGTATAATTAGCTTCTTTTAGCAAAGCAAATGTACACTTTCCAACTTCATACCTGTATATATTTTTGAGTTAGATAATGTATAGAAATTTAGGTTTTCCAGTTCTTGCAACGTTGGAAGGGTGATCGGTTATGGTCTTCTAATTTAATGTAGAGGCTATTCTTCTTAGTTTGACTTGTTTCCATCCATGTTTCAATCCATTTCAGCAATCTTTATGCACATATATATATATGTGCTGACGTTGATGTGCTTTCAGACTAAGCTTCTCAAGCCAAATTCATCATTCCACATTTCTAAATCTGCCTTGGCCTCTCATGTCTAGTAGATCTTTGAAGTATTAAATGGCTTAAAAATGCCTCACTATCTTGCGATTTGTTATTGAAGTTTCATTAGTTACAAACTTCAAACGAAAAGCAGGAAAGAACGAAACAGGAGTAACTTTGCCTGTAAATTTTTAGTAATTCAAACTTACATCAAAAAGCAAAAAAAGAAAAAAAAAACCCTATTAGTGAACTTTTATTGATATTTACACCTGTTAACTAGTAGGTTTGCAAGACATTACGTACCATTGAATGCTTTATTATATCACCAATAAAATCGACAGTACTACCGTGTGTCAACTCCAAAACTCATGATCCTTAACTTGAGTTTATCAGATGTGAGCTAGAGGAAATATAAATTGTTTTAGATTTTTTTTTTTTGTCAATCGTCAACCCTACTTCTATTCCTACTCTAACTACGGGGGAGACTCAACTGGGCCTATGGAGGACCGATGGGGACAGAACCATCACCGGATCAGACGGGTGCGTAAATTCTTACTCTAATTTCTAGGTTATCTATTTGTGCTTTTGTTTCTCTCAAGCAATTCGAAGGAAATTCCTTCTAGAAGCAAAACTCTATTACTACCAAAATTTGGAACACGATCAGTTTCGTGCTGTGGCAGTGACTTCTCAAACGTTTTTGTTATAAGTAATTTCTAGTTTCTAGGTGCCTTACTTGTCTTGACGATCATGAACTTTTTTTTTCTTCTAATTTTACGCTTGAATATCATAACTCAATCTTGTTAATTGAGCATTTACAATTACAGCATTTAATTATTTTCAGATTTCCAATTTACATATTTAACATGGTTCAAGGAAAGTCGTACATTTTCAAAAATATTTCTTTCTTCTATTTTTTTTCTTTTTACTTGGCAAAAGCAGACGTTTGAGGAATTATTTACTCGATACTCCTTCAAAGTTCAAAGCTTTCGTGTGGTGATGTCATATTTTATTTTGATTACTTCAAAGAGGATATTTAATCGAATTATTTGTTCGATGTCTTTTTCCTATTAAAATTTTTATGAAAGAATCATGAACCCAATTTTAAGGAAATGATTTTTTTTTAAAATAGCATTCTTATAACATTTGTAGATCAAGTAATCATATACCAATATCACAAATTTTGACTAATGAACTTGAAAATTTATCTTTGTAAGGCCTTTGAGGATGTAAGATTAATTCCAAGTATAATTATATTGAAAACGACAAATAGATTTTAGCAATTCGATCTGTTCATTAGCAATTCAATTCTTCAAGTAAACATTGTTGCACAAGGGGAAAAAATATAGCATCCTTTTGAAGAAATCTCGAGAACCACTACAATAATCACTTAATTTCTACCGACAAACTGTTTTGCAAAACCTTAACTAGAATTGATGCATGCATGAATAGCTAATTGAGAAAGTTGACATGCCAAAGGACTAGAATTGGTAAAAGGAGGAACGCAGGTAATTTTGTGGTTTTCTTTTCCCTTTTCGGGTAGAGGAAATGATACAAAAGAAAGGAATATAGGTAATTTCTTTACTGTTTTGAGGGATCCGCACATTCTGCAATGGGTCTAAGGTTATAGCTATTTAAATTGCCTACTTTCTGCCAATAATCTTTTCTTAAATAATATATATACGATGTAAAAGATAAGTAAGCATCTTTTTTTTTTAATTCCCATTTCATTTCAGGTAAGGAATTATTTCTAGGAGAAAGGAATAGAAGTGATTTCTTGCTGTTTGAAGGAATCACTTCATTGTTGATTGATCTAAGGCTAGAACTATACAAATTGCCCATTTCATTTAGCTTGGAATGTTACCTATGATCTGCAACTTCTAGCACTCAAAAACTCAGGAGAAGTTTTTTAGGTTAAAAATGGTGGGAAGAAGACGATTTAGATTCAAAGGATTACCAATCACTAATAAATATTTTAGAAATCTACAAGAAAGTGATAAAGCTCATTTCCTAGAGACTTTGGCATTGAAGTTGGGAACCCCTATAACTAAACATAGGCACAACCAATGACGTTGATGCATTTGACATGGAATTTGGTATAATCCGGTTAGGCAATTTTGTTCCAATTAGAAAGTCTCAAGATTGCATAGATTGTAACTCATAGTTAGAAGGAAGGGTCTTGGAGAGGCGGTTAAATGGAAGGCATAGATATTTCAGTGCTGAGATGTTGAAGATTTTCCTGATAAGGAACCCCTTCAGTCCATTCTAGCAAATCTTTAAAAGTTGTCAACCTCTTTAGGTATTAGACCTGTGGAAAAAAAAAGTAAAAAATGGTACATTGGGCCAATGTAGCAAATTGAGTTGAGTTATAAACTGTAGTGCAGAATGCTAGAGTTAATTTGCTGATTCCTTGTTACTTAATAAAGAAAGTCACTGATTAAGACCTAAATGGAATCCAATTTGCCAGTGATTAATGCTTTATCCTTCTACTATTAAAAAATTTAAAAATAATTTCTTTCCTGTCAAGTTGTTATCACCAACTTCTAAATCTAGGGTAGATAATTAAAGTCAAATTCCCAACTACCTTTTGTAATGCGCATGCCAAATTATAGTATTAAACTGTTAAATAGTTCAAATTCAAGTACAATTTTAAAAAGATGAGTAAAGGTTAGCTTTGCTCACTTTCCCCATACCCATCTTCCTACAACCACTTTCCTAGTCCCCTCTTCCCAAATTTTCTCCTCTACTTCAAGACCATTGTTTGTCCATCAACCCTAGCTTGTGCTTTGTTCCATTCCTTTCCCTTCTCCTTTTTTATTTCCCATACATCTCCCCTTCTCTTTGCAAACGTGACTAGGCTCATCTCTCTTTTTTCCCCCTATTCTAAGTGTAGTGGGTTTGATTATTTTGCATCTATTTTATTCGATTTTGGTTGATTATGGGTGATAAAACTTGGTGATGTCAAATATCAAAAGTTTGAGAGATGGATATTGGGTTTTAGACAATGATTTGCTGAAAAAAATGGCTGTAATGAGAGGAAGAGGCAAGGGGATTTGAGAGTGGGGTTGATTGTTGACGAATTATTGTTTTGGGCAAAATTTGAGGTTGAGTCTTATCAAATTTGGTAGCAAGTGGCGAGATTTTTTCAGGTTGCGGGAAATAAATTGGATTGTGGTTTTTTGGGTACACACAGTTGTTGGAATTGGTTTTGATTCAAATTGGGGTGGTGGCTTGACATTCCTATTAGTGTTGCTTAAAAGAACACAATCATCAAAATTCCTTATTTTTGTCTTTTATTTTTTTTGGTAGAAAAGATTTCATGACTTTCGTGATAGTCTAATTTGGAAGAAGGCAATCAATGGATGCAATCAACATTCAGCAAAGCTCTTGTTCTTTTCTTTTTAATTTTTTGGGTAAAAAGGGTAGTTTAGGGTATTTGAAAGAAATGATAGCCTATTGGACCTATTTTGAAGCATAAATAGTGAAAGTAAGGGAGGTTGGTGTAATTTCTGAAATCTAAGGGGAGTTGTCTGAAATTGTTTGAGACCTCAGGGGAGGTTTCCGTAATTATCCCAATTCTTATTGTTCTATTTGCTCAACTTCATTACAGTGATTGTTGAGGGAATTTATGGGGACAACAACTCTTTGTTATTAACATTACTGGGGCTTTCACCTAGACGAGAATACAATCCATGGATTCCACAAGTAGATGAGTATAAATAATTAAATATCTTATTGTCAACTGCCACATAATACGTTATATATAGCTTTTTTAAATATATTTTTTCGGACATGTAATTGAGTGTCATGTTTATTTGGTAGGAACTTTGTTTCTCCACGTTAGCATGGGCTTTGTACTGATATTCCTAATGGATTTTTGGCTCATTGTTAATTTTTGTACTTTATAGCTATTTGAAAAAAAAGGTTAAAAACAAAAAAGTCCTCTTTGGTAGATCTAATATACAGAAAAGCCCTCCATGGTTTCAAAACATATAAAACGACGCCTCATATTTTAAACTAAATTATAAAACTCACGGAATCCAGTAAATTTAACGGAATCCGATAAACTTAACAGAATCCGGTAAACTTAACGGTAAATTTAACGGAATCCTGTAAGTTTAACAGCCAAGACCATCATTTTCGTTAAGTTTACCTAATTCTGTTAGTTTACAATTTAGTTCAAAATATGAGGTGTTATTTTGTACATTTTGAAATCACGGGAAACTTTTCTGTATATTAGGTATATCATAAGGAACTTTTTTTTGTTTTTAACCCTGAAAAAAATTATTAAATACTACTAATTTCCAAAGTGAGGAAAAGGTAGAGTAGCGAGCAAAGGAGGGGAGGACAGATCAAGAAAGAGGGAGAAACAATGAGGAAGGGAGCATGATAGGGCCAGAAAGAAGGGGGTGGCGGGAATGGTAGATGTGGTGGTGAAGAAAGCAAAATCCATGGGTCCAGATTTTATTTTCCTATCAACATTTTACTAGAATTGGGACTTGAACTTGGTAATAACAGAGGTATCGTAGACTTTTATGCAATTGGGTTCTTTATGCTATTTGAGAAATTTTAACATGTTCGTATGTGGTGTTAGTGGTACTAATTAGTGGTGGAGATGGTAATGTTAGTAGTGGTGATTACTGCTTAGTGCTAAGAGAAAGCAACTGGAGCTACTAATTAGTGATGAAGATGGCGGCAATGAATGGCGGAGATGGTGACTTCGTGTGTAGGAAATGTTATTGCTAAAAAAGGGAAGAACAATCATAAGAATGAATTAAAAAAAGAAGTGAAACAAAAAAAAAAAAGAGAAAAACAAATACAAAGGAACGAAAAATATAATATGGATTAATCGAGTGCCACAGGAATTTTCTGGATTTTACCCAAAATTAAATTATGAATCACTTCACAAGAATTCTTTTTAAACTACAAACTTTGAAAGTAACAAGCTATTAAAAATTTGAAAGTTTGTAGCATGATATTTCCATTTGGAGTCTGGAGTTCAATATCAACATTGACAATTTTTTTTTCCTTTCTCAATTTTCCTTTTAAGTTTCCTCTCTCAAATTACATATTAAAGGAGATAGTACACATTATTATTTATAAGTTTATTTGGGATAAGAACAGCCCATGTACTCTAATCAACTAAAGATTAATGAGAATATGAAATATATCATATACTAAAAGTTCTAAAGTAATAACAAAGACAAGAGACATGTACATCTTCTTAAAATGTGGATTCAAAGACTAAATTGCCATTACAAATTACCAAATTATAACTAAAGTTAGATGTGGTACATAGGGGAGAAAAAGTTTATGAAGAGGAGCGACACCTTAAATTTCTAAATGCATGATTTTTTTCAGACTGATTACTAAGAATTGAAGCCTTCTCAATTTCTAGCATGCATTCCCATGTATAAATTTAATCATGAATAAAAAGTAGATTACATAAAAGATAACACAAATAAGTTTTTAAAATATATGTTTTTTTTTTTATTTGGGTTAATACCACTTTGTCCTCTCAAACTTTGGACGATTACCCACTTCAGTCCCTAAACTTCAAAATGGGACATTTAAGTTCCTAAACTTATAAATACCTCTCACTTAAGGAAAATTGTTAACAAATCCTGAATGCCGTTGGTGATCGAAGTGTCCCATTTTATAAGTTTAGGGACTTAAGTGGGAGGTATTTATAAGTTTAAGGACTTAAGTGTCCCATTTTGAAGCTTAGGAACTGAAGTAGGTAATCGTCCAAAGTTTGGGGGGACAAAGTGGAATTAACCCTTTTTATTTTAAAGCATATTTCATTTAAAAAGTTATTTCATGAAGGCTCATACATTAGAAAGTGATTTTACATAATGTACTCCAAAGTGATTAAGGTAATACTATGAAATTTGGATGAGAACATTAATGGTCTTTAGAAAAAGTCAAAAACCAAAAGAAAGATCAAAGGTTGAAGCCAAAGTTCCATTTCTTTGATCTAATTTTAATTTATTACATTTGATTGATTTAAATTAAATACAATTCATGGTATGATCTGTCCTTTCAACATACATAAATACTCTGAAAATAACTAATTCCAAATGTTATTATAATGCATATGTTTCAAGAATAACTAATTCAAATTTTATTTCTTCATCCTAAAAATTAAACTACCAATGATTAACCCACATAATACCGGTTAAAAGAAAAAAAAAAGTCAATTGACAAAGTTATCAGTCTAGTCGGCTGCTGGTCTCATTTATTTGATGACAAAGTGACACGTGTTAGTGAGTCCATATGCTATCTTATGATTTGGCATTGAATTCATTTGACTTTTTCTTTTTTCCAATTCGAAGGATATCTAACGGCTGTTTATTGACCGTGCTTTTATGGTAACAATAAAATAGTCTGGCTGGAGTAATTATAGTCTCATCAATGGCTTCTTGATTTCTTTAATTCTTTTTAACTGGACAGAATAAAAATCAGCCCCAAAATGACTCATTTCTGCACATAGACCAAAGTGAATCAATCAATCAGGATGGAATCCATTGCGGTTAGTGCAGGATGGAATCAGTCAATCAATCAATCCGTTTCCCAACATCTATTACCGGGATTTTGAGATTGTCAAGGTTAGTGCAGTTAATGAAGGTATTCCTCCTAATCGAATCCTACGTCAGCTTCCAGCAGGACCAATGCTGGTTAATACATCTAGGTGGATTGAAGGGAAATGTATGGATCATGGTGCTCATAATCTTAACTGAAAGATTTTACCTGTCGGTCCATTGCTTCAATATCCCGCTGCTGCTCCAGAAGGCGAGGAGCAGCATCAGAATATTGATCTCATACAATGGCTGGCAGAGAAAGAAGAACATTCAGCCTTTTTTGCTTCCTTTGGGAGTGAATATTTTTTGACCAAGGAAGAGATCATAGAAATTGCTTTCGGGCTGGAGCTTAGCGACAATGTTAATTTCATATGGGCCCTAAGGTTACCAAAAGGGGAGGAAAACAGGGTTCAACTTGAGCAGATTTTACCTGAGGGTTTTCTTGAGAGAGTGAGAGATAGGCGTAGGGCTGTTCAAGGAGGGGCACCACAAGCATTGATTTCAGGCCATTCCAGTATTGGTGGATTTATATCTCATTGTGGTTGGGGTTCAGTATTAGAAGCAATAGAATTTGGTGTTCCAATTCTAGCCATGCCAATGAACTATGAACAGCCTCTCAATGCCAGGCTGATGGTGGAAAATGGTTTAGCAGTGGAGATCATGAGAGATGAAAAGGGAGACTTGTGAGGGAAGACATAGCACAAAGTGATCAAGAATGTGGTAATTGGAAATGGAGGAGATCCTATGAGGAGGAAAATGAAAGATTTGAGGTAGAATATGAAATCTAGTCAAGAAGAAGACTTGGATGAAGTAGTCAAAATGCTAGCCCAGCTTTCCAGGAAAAGTGCTGATTCTGATGCTATAGCTACTGCAAGAGCAAAACTTGTCTAGCCAAGTTAAGTTTGTTTCCTTAGGACGAGACGTGTAATTGTACACCATCTTCAAGGATATGACCATGTAATTGCTTGTAATGATTTGATGTTCTGGTAATTTTTGGGATTGAGGGATGTGGACATTTGTGGTCTATGTAACCTATTTCTTAAAATCTAAAAGGGAAGGCACTTACAAATAAGAAAACATTCTTAACCCTAACGCCACGTTGATTTTCACAAAACTATTCATAAGCAAACTAAATAGGACATTTGAGCTTGAGCCTCACAAAATGCTCACGGTTAGAAAATCTATATCTTAACATGAGCTTGCTGTGTTGTTGAAGCTAAGGAAGAAGGAAAAGCGAATGAATTAGAAAAGAAAATTTATTAACTTCTCTCTTCTAACTCAATTAAATCCGATGTGTATTCAACCAAGAGGGATCAATATTTGCATCGTTTGAAGAAGAGGAAGAAAACTTTCTTTCTCATACCATGCAAGTGACAATTAATACTATTCTGTTATATGACTAATATCAGATTAAATGTATACTTGAACATGACAACCTTAACAATAGACTGGATCTTAAGATTGAGAATAAAACTTTGATCCTCTAAATTTGACATGATCCTAAAATTTTAAAAAACTTTGCATATGGATTATCCTCAAGAATTTGTGCCAACAAAATACTAGTACTGAAACAGTATCTAGATGAATTGTCCCTTTGCGTTTTAGACAGTACTATGTCAATGCTAGAAGGTTTTTACCTGGGAATTTGCTATGCATGCAAGTCACTTTCCTGAAAAAGAATAAGAACCATATGAATATTCAATCCCACAAAATTCTCCGCCTATTAACTTCAACATGCTATGGCTGCAGAGATCCAGATTTTTCTCTTTGATGCTTTTTTCTGTTCTGTTTTATTCGTTCTCTTTTGTGGACTTGTCAGTCTTAGGTAGTGATAAGTACTCTGAGGACTTCTGGGAACAGCAGCTCAAGGTTGTAACTTCCAAATCTTTATACCTCCCTATTGAGATCATATTTTTTATTCAAAAGTGGAAATGTGAAATCCATGAGCATACATAAGTAGTATGATTTGATATGGTTGCTGGAACATCGGCTTGACCTTGTCATTGCCCTGCTGCTGACGAGACTGAGGTGATGAACTCTGTCAAGTCATTTAAGGACTCATACGAAGAACCACCTTTCTGCAAACCCGCTTCTAGTTTATCTTTCATAATTAACATTCTTTGCCTCATTTCTTTGCCTTCTACCTCAACCATTAGTCGTCTTATAGATTTCTCAATGCTCCCTCTATCCACCACGTTCTCAATTTCCAGGCCTACCTTCCATTCATAAGTCAAGTATCTTGCATTTACAATTTGGTCAGCAAAATGTGGTCTGCAAATCATTGGAACGCCTTCGCAGATGCTTTCTATTGTTGAATTCCAGCCGCAGTGGCTCCAAAATCCCCCCACGGCCCTATGTGCCAAAACTTTTTTCTGAGGTGCCCATTTGAATATTAGGCCTCTTTCTCCTAGTAAAGATTTGAAACTGCCCTCAGGAAAGTGATCATCCAACTGAGATCCATCTATAGAATCTGACCTAAGAACCCATATAAATGGAATGCCACTGTTTGCCAGTCCCCAAGCTGTTTCTGTTAGCTCTTGTTCATTTATGCACGCGATGCTGCCCAAGCTTATATAGATCACTGAATTTGGAGGTTGCCTTTCGAGCCAAGAAATGCAACTCTGATCCTCTTCCAGGAAACTAGTAGCTGTGGCTGCAGCCTCCAACTTGTGGAGAGGCCCAATTGGGAAGCATGGAACTTTGTCACATTGCTGAAGCCGTGATAAGGTTGAATGCTCAAGACAATCTGTTGTATTCCAAATGGTGGCCACAGAAGAGCGTATGTTGATTGAGGAAGCGTTGAAATCCATAAGCCATTCTGGGATTGCATTAGTAATTGGATAGGGTAAATCCTTAAACCTCAAAGGATGGAGCTCTGGCACAGGTTCCTGCAGCCTGGACTCTGTGAATCGCAATATTTCAATTTTTTGCCGCCCTAAGTTCAGATAGTGACTAACTTACTGCTTAAAGGGCTCAAATCTTTCGTGTAAAGATTTCTTTT
Organism: Coffea eugenioides; assembly: GCF_003713205.1. Taxonomy (NCBI): domain Eukaryota; kingdom Viridiplantae; phylum Streptophyta; class Magnoliopsida; order Gentianales; family Rubiaceae; genus Coffea; species Coffea eugenioides. The sequence continues at coordinate 28,655,798 of NC_040045.1, read as the reverse complement.
TTTCTTTTAATTGAGATATTAAACCAAGAGTTTGCTATTTACCTGGAAAAGGAATACGATTTTCTGCTTGAAGTTGACAGATGCAGTGACAAGATAGCATGTAAGCAGCCATATTAGGCCTTAAAATAATGCTTGGAATCTTTAGATGAGTAGAGACCGAATCAACAAAGAACAAGAGTGCATCATATATCATACAAGAAACCTGGTAGCCCTGCAGCTTCTGATCTTCCATGAGTTGAACCATGTAGTCCTGCAGAGGTGCTCTGCAGTTGCTGTTGATAGCGGATATGAGATCCAGTAAATTGTTGATAGAGGCCTGATAGCCAGATAGATTGTCCGACAAGGCGTGAAAGATGAATCCAGGATGGTTTAGAGGATCGGGTGGTCTGAATTCGGAGTGTGCAACTACAATTGAGAACCCTTTAGAGTAAAGAATACTCCCCAGCTGAAGCATTGGAGTCATGTGCCCCTGAAGGGGCGGCGGAACTAACACTACTGTATGTTTTCGAGTTCTGCATTGTTCCATATCTCTCTCCATTGATCCCATAAAACTGGAGGATGGTAGTTACCAGCTAGCCCTTATATCTGTTTCATGAAGCTCAGGATCTTGATTTTACGTGGAGGTGTGGAAATCAATCGTTATGACCACACCTTGGGGAGTCAACATTCACTTTTTCTCATGAGCCATGACAGAAAGCAACATGCTCTGATTTACTCTACTCAACAAGACTAGCTTGTGGCTTAAAAGGACGGAGATTTCATGCTTTCATTTGCCAACGACTAGCATTCGTCTATGTTGCTTTTCAATTATTGCAGTGTTGTTGAATTTGTGCTACATTTTGACTGACGCTTTAACCAATCATTTTGAATCTGGGCTATTTCTTGTTTTCTTCAATTGTCATCCGACAATGACCAATATTCGTCTTTGTTGTCTTCCTATGACAAACGTGCTTTTGAATTTGGGCTGTTTTTGACTAAATCAGTCATCAAGTAAGCACCACTAGGCCTTTGGCCCTGTGGTCACCACCAGTTTGGTGGTGTGGGAGGTCAAGGTTTAATCCTTATCTTTCACCAAAATTTGTCACAATATGTAGCGGTCTTAATTGGTCTTCTTTGATGGAGTCTGTACTCACATTGAGTTTCCTTTCCCCTCTCTCTAGGTTAGGCTAGATTAAATTATAGGAATTATACTTTTGCGACCAAAAAAAAAAAAAAGTCATCATGTAAGCTATTTCCTATAGCTACAGCTGTATTAAGGGACCATTTTGGCAAACTGTTGAGAAGTACAAATCTTAGCTGTCTTTCTCATCTTTTCTCTAGAAACTAAAATTACTGCACGGATTAGTCTCCCTCCTCCTCCAATAATTAATATGTTGAGCAATCTCAGTGCTCTTCCTCATCTTTTCTCTAGAAACTAATGAGTTTCTAGAAGAGTTTGGATAGAAAATTATTTGGGCTAATTTTTTGAAGAAAAAAAATTATCGTAGCACTGTGTTTGGATAGTAGATTATTTGTGATAATTTTTTGAAAAAAAATACTGCAACATTTTTTTGATATAATATATGTAAGATAAATAGACAGAAAATATTTTGTACTAGCCAGTCTCTTATACATATTGCATTTGGCAAACTTGTGAAGCAAATGCCATATTATGTTCAAATAAAGATTGATATACTCTAATAAAGATTGATATCACTAGACTAGTGTTCAACTAATATAAGCTAGACAGCCTGTTGATTCCACGATTGATACCCATTTCTTCTTTAAATTGTTAATTCGGTGTCAAGTTCAGGATTTGACTTCTAACTTGACAAGATATGAGGAGGGAAGGGAAAGTAAAAAAAAAAAAGAAAAAAAGAATAGTATTTGTATTTTGAAATTTTTTTCTTTCTTTTGTACAAGTCCAAAGCATTAATAATGATTACAGAGAATTGGAGTGAGATAGAATAGAACGAGGGAAAAGCCCATTGGCCACCCAAGAAAAGTACTTGCAAATCATCAGAAAAAGCACTTGAACACTCCTTTATCATTTTATTTGCAAAAATAGTGATTGTTTCAATTCGGCCAATTATTCTTTTGGGTGTTTAATTCAAGTTCCACACCAAAGATTACTTAGAACACATTCGAGGATCATTTTCACTTAATTAATCCAAATGGAGCCAAGGTCGTACTACTTCAAGCCAAATATCATTTTTAGTACATTTTCCACAATCTTTTTTCTTCTATATATAGTAATTGCTAAATACTCTGAAAATTCTTAAAACACAAAAGGTATTCAGTTACACAAAGTAACATATACCATTCAAGGGAAATGTTTCGTCCGTTTAGATTATGTGTTTTTCAAAATGTATTTTGGGGTATTTTTAGAGTTTAAAATTTTATTGAGATTGTTTAAAAAATTTGAAAAACTTCACCACTTACAATTATCCACCATTTTATCCCTCCCTTCCTCCCCCGCAACCACCAGCCTCCCTCTCCTCTTCCCCCTTTCGTTCAACGCTTCAAATATTACGTAGCACGGGAATTGGCGACAAGAAAAAAAATATCATAATAACAGTTGGTGACAAAAAAAAGTCAATAAATAAAAGAAGAAGATGTAAAGAATCACCGGAATTCACCTAATAGTGAGAAACAACTCTAAAAGCCTTTCCTGCCATCAATTGACAACTAAAATAATCAATAAAAAGAAGAGGAAAAAAAACCATATAATGCTCTGTCACCCATTAAAGTAGAATTGTTTCTTTATTTTCTTGTATAGGCAAAAAAAACTCGCAAGTAAACTGTATTCTATTAACTGCTGAGTTCATGCTTATAGTCATCATTTTGTTATTAAAAATTGTTATTAATTTACTCAATAGTATGTTATTCTCTTGAATTTCTACTAATTATCAAGATAGAAATATTTAACAATCCAATACCTTAAAAAAAAATATATATATATATATATATATATATATATTAACTTTCGTCAATGAGGACACATAAATAAATTAGTAGAGTATAAAATTAAGCTTCGGAACAATTTCATAAACCTCCCTGACACTTGTGACAATTTCATTGAGTTGGGACACGTGCCCCCCTTGGACCATATATGGATCCGCTACTGTCAAGGCTAAAGTATTGGCCAAGAGTGTCAATCAGCAAGGCTTTCTCGACCAAATCAATGAGATTGAAATGAAGTGAAGATAGGCTTTCTCGGTACCTTTTCTCGTCTTTCCGTCGTATTAAATCAAATATTTTGATAATAAAATTTTAATATATTTATATCTATGTTCATCTAAAATTGATAATTTCATTGAATAATTTAAACAATTATAACATCCCTATTTCAATTGAAAATTAATTGATAACCACTTGAAATGCAAAAATAAAATTAAAAATAAAAAAAATTATTCAATCAACTCAGTGACATGTAGTTGTTCATATTATAATAGGATATTTAATTGAGTGTTTTAATTATCAGATATAAGTAAAAAAGTAATAAAATTCATTTTGAATGTGGGTTTTCCATTGTCATCCTCAATGACCAACCATTCGTCTTTGTCGTCTTTGATGTGGGCTCTTGAATTTGGGCTGTTTTCTTATCTAATCAATTATTTTGCAAGGCATTTTCTACAGCTGTATTAAGGGCCCCTTCTGGCATACACAGTTGAGAAACACAAATCTCAGTGGTCCTTCTCTTCTCTTGAAACTTTATTGCAAGGGTTAGGCTCCCTTGTCCTCCAATAATTATTATGTTGACATTTCCCTATCTCGGTACTTGTCCTCAACTTATCTCTAGAAACTGATGAATTTCTAGAATGTAGATGCATCACACTATAAGAAATTAAGGTTGTACAACTTGCACTAGCCAGTCCCTTACACAGATTGCACATGGCAGACTGTGAAGCAACATCGTTTTCCTCAAATAAAGATTGACCTACTCTAATAATGATTAATATCAGCCCCAACGGGCAGCTCGTCTGGTTCCGTCGTCCGCTCTTTAGCGGCAGATTCTCAGTTCAACCTTTGTTGGCAACATGGTGCTGGTATCCTTAAGCAGGTTCTGCCAGTCATAAGGGATTAGTCTAGTCCACAAGATCAGGACACCCCTGCATCAACAAAAAATAATGATTAATATCACTAGACTAGTGTACAAGTAATATAAGTTAAACAACTTCTTGATTCCATGATTGATACCCATTTTTTTTTAAAAATTATTAATCTGGTGTTAGGTTCAAGATTCAAATTCTAGATTGATAATTTGGAAGTAGGAAGGGTGTCAAGGGGGAAAGAAAAGCTTAAAAAAAAAGAATAACGATCTGATTATGAAATATTTTATTTCTTTTGTACGAGTCCAACTAATTAATAACGATTATGAAGAATTGTGGTGAGATAGAATGAGGAAAAAGCCTATTTGGCTATCTAAGGAAAGTACTTGCAATTCATCATCAAAAGGTATTTGACCACTCCTTTATCATTTTATTTGCAAAAATAGTGATTATGAATAAAGGTATTTATTGGATTTTTTTGTGGTGTTTTGATAAGTCTCGACTCAGCAAATTATTCTTGTAGGCGTTTGAATTCAAGTTCCATATCAAAGATTATTAGAACACATTTGAATATCATTTTTCACTTAATTAACCCGAAATGGAGCCAAAGTCATATTACCTCAAGCTCAAATATCGTTTTTAGTACATTTTCCACAATCTCTTTTCTTCTATATATAGTAATTGCTAAAATACTCAAAAAATTCTTAAAACAAAAAAAAAATATTTAGTTAGACATAGTAACATATACTCCCTCCGTCCCACTTTGATAATCATGTTTCTTTTTTCACACAATTTAAGAAAAAGTAGTTAACTTTATTGGAAAAGTAAATTTAGATTGCTATTTTTCTAAAATACCCACACATTAAATATGATACAACTTTATGGGAACTTGAATTGATGGTAAAAAAAGAATCAACTCTCATTAAATGGGATAGGTTTATAGTAATAACTACTTACATTGAATAAGGGTATTTTAGGAAAATTAAAATACAATTACATTCTTTAATTGGAAAGTGGACTACAATTTGGGACAAATGAAAAAGGAATATAGGACTATCAAAGTGGGACGGAGGGAGTATCATTCAAGGTAAATGTTGACTTTTGTTCCTCATTTTTTGGTCGTGGCCGATCTCATAAGTGGCGGAGCCATGGTTAGCTGAGGGGATGCAATTTTTTTTGAAACTTTAAAATAGTCTATAAAAAAAGGGATAATTGCAGAAACCTCCCCTGAGGTTTCTGACATTTGCACTGACCTCCCTTGTGGTTTGAAAAATTACACTAACTTCCCCTGAAGTTACTAATCCTTTACAAATTCAGTCCAAAGGATTAAAATATTATTTTAGGAAGTGAAATTAGAATTTTTTACCAAATTTGTTCTTTGTACTACATGTCCAATGAATGACAAAGTATTATAAATCAATTAACAATTAATAAACTTTAAGGAGTATAATTTTTGGGCAAACAAGTATTACTCATTTAAAGTATGTTGACCTAATCAGCACCATCCTTCAGATCCTGGTTCGAAGGGACTAACCGCCCAACCCGTGGCACCCAGGGGTGCAACCCCTCATGCTGGTCGAGAGTGGTACGGTGCTTTGCGCTGCCATTGTGGTTAAGGAAATAAAGTTGCGCCTTTGCTAATAGCTATAGCTTTTGGTGCAATGGTAAGCGCTTGATCCTGATAAAGTACTGGCTTTTTACAGGTATTTTACTTTCAAATATTTAATTTATGCTAAATATATCAACATTTGTAAGTAAAATTCAAAAATTGTTATAGTAATATTCTTACAAAAAGGAAATCGATAGGTTATTTATTTAATATAAATTAAATATTTTTTTAAAAAAAATAAATGGCCCATAAAGTATTAATTTTTTATGGCTTTCATCCCTTACACGAGTAAAGTATTCGCTCTTTATGTGCATTTTATTCTGAATCATTTAATTTATATTAAATATATAAATGTTTGTAACTACAATTGAAAAAGTGTTATATTAATATTTTTACGGAAGAGAGATTGGTAGGTTTTGTATTTAACAAAAATTAAATATTTGAAAGTAAATACAAATATGTATTTGAGCGTAAATATTTGTATTAAATTAAATATTTGAAAATAAAATACCCTTAATGAACCGATACTTTAAATAGTTACCACCTCTTTATAGGCAAACACGCATTACTCATTTAAAATACCGGCTTTTTACGAATATTTTACTTTCAAACATTTAATTTATGATAAATATATCAATATTTTTAAGTAAATTTCAAAAAGTATTACAGTAATATTCTTGCAAAAAGGAAATTGGTAGGTTATTTATTTAATATAAATTAAATATTTTTTTTGAAAAAAGAAATGGCCCATAATGTATTAATTCTTTATGGCTTTCATCCATTACATGAGTAAAGTATTGGCTCTTTATGGGTATTTTATTTTGAATCATTTAATTTATGTTAAATACATAAATGTTTGTAACTAAAATTGAAAAAGTATTATATTAATATTTTTACGGAAGAGAGATTGGTAGTTTTTGTATTTAACAAAAATTAAATATTTGAAAGTAAATACAAATATGTATTTGAGCGTAAATATTTGTATTAAATTAAATGTTTGAAAGTAAAATACCCATAAAGAGCCGATACTTTAAATAGGTAATGCGTATTTGCCTATAAATTATACTCTTTAAAGTTTATTAATTGTTAATTAATTTGTAATATTTTTTCATTCATTGGACATGTAGTACAAAGGACAAATTTGGTAAAAAAATTCTAATTTCACTCTCTAAAATAATATTTTAATCGTTTGGACTGAATTTGTAAAGGATTAGTAATTTCAGGGGAGGTTAGTGTAATTTTTCAAACTACAGGGGAGGTCAGTGCAAATGTCAGAAACCTCAGGGGAGGTTTCTGCAATTATCCCTAAAAAAAATTAAAAATGTTAGTTTTCTCCCCCTCATAATTAGGGCTGTCAACGGGTCGGGTCCGGGCCGAAATTCATTATTCCGGACCCGGACCCGAATTACTATACCGGACCCGGATTCGACCCGTTTACCCGACGGGTCTTTTATTCTATGTTTCGGATCCGGATCCGGCGGGTCCCGGATCCGAGTCGGGTCTACCCGAACAAATTTAGCCAAATTTATAATTTCTAATAAAAATGAGAAAAAAAAATATTTGTAAACTAATTTCTAACTAATGCAAAGAAAAAACCAAATAAGAAAAGAAATCAAATTGACTTTACTCAAATACATCACTCTAATCAAATTATATTGATAAATATATATTTTTAAATTATTAATTCATTTATATCCGGATCCGGGTCTAATACGGGTCGGAATACTATATTCCGTATCCGACCCGTTTTTTGTTTGATAAAACGGATCCGGATCCGGATCCAGGAAATGGAATTAAATCCCTACCCATACCTGCAATAATTTCACGGATTCGGGTCTAGACCCGACCCGTTGACAGGCCTACTCATAATCCTCAAACTACATAATAGCACAAAATGCAATTAAAAAACTACATAATCCTCAAACTCACAGCAGCACCTGCAAACACCAAATGCTACATCACTTTTAAAGGAACAAAACTCGGATCATATATCACATTTCCAAAATGTCAAAATTACTGGAACAAAGGAGGTAGCCAAAACAAATTTGATTCTGAAATTAGAAGTTGAGACGAAATGAAACCTTAATATGCAAATTCAGCCGGCCACTTTGGGCACCCCAAGAACTAAGCCAAATTTTTTAGCCCTTCAAACTGGATTAAATTTTAACTGACTGAAGTTGCTGGATCATCAATTTTAACTTCTTGAACCATGCTTGGAAGTTAATTGGGAGATAAACTCTGTCAAGTCATTCAAGGACTCATAAGAAGAACCCCCTTTCTGCAAACCAGCTTCTAGTTTATCTTTCATCACTGACATTCTTTGCCTCATTTCTTTGCCTTCTGCATCAACCATTAGTCGTCTTATAGATTTCTTAATGCTCCCTCTATCCAGCACATTCTCAATTTCCAGGCCTACCTTCCATTCATAAGTCAAGTATCTTGCATTTGATGATTGGTCTGCAAAATGTGGTCTGCAAATCATTGGAACGCCTTCGCAGATGCTTTCTATTGTTGAATTCCAGCCACAGTGGCTCCAAAATCCCCCCACAGCGCTATGTGCCAAAACTTTTTTCTGAGGTGCCCATTTGACTATTAGGCCTCTTTATCTTAGTAATGCTTTGACGCCCTCAGGAAAGTGATCTTCCAACTGAGATCCATCCTTAGAATCTGATCTAAGAACCCATATAAATGGAATTCCACTGTTTGCCAGTCCCCAAGCTGTTTCTGTTAGCTCTTGTTCATTTACGCGTGCTAGGCTGCCCAAGCTCACATAGAGCACTGAATTTGGAGGTCGCTTTTCGAGCCAAGCAATGCAACTTTGGTCCTCTTCCAGGAAGCTTGTAGATGTTGCTGCAGCTCCCAACTTATGGAGAGGCGCAATTGGGAAGTGAAGAAGCACGGAACTTCCCCTGACCGAGCTGACCTGATGAGCTCGGGGTGCTGATGGAAGAGCTAGTTCCAAGCCTGCAAAACAAACGAAGGTGAACTGGTAGGGGGGCCCGAGGGTCGTCCCCGGGGGCACTCCGACGGTCAAGTTAGTTCTTTGCCGGTGGACGGAGTGTTTTAGAATAATGTATTGTCAGAGTAATCTACCAATAGTCAGTGTACCTTGTACCGTTGGTATGTACTACCATTTATACCCGTTTAGGAGTCCGACCTCCGTACGCTCCGGGACTTGCCCTGGATAGCTCCCCATCCCCGCACGAAGGGGGACTCTCCCCGCCCTTCGCGGGGTAGCCCTCGGGAGCCTCCCGGAGCCCTAATGGCCGCGCACCCTGGACTGGTTCCCCCTGGGCCCGAGGCGCCAGCCCAGCTCGGACCGCCCCTGGGCTGCCACGTGTCCAGGCCCAGGATGGGGCCTCTGCACTAGCCCCCTAGATTAGGTCAGGCTCCCGGGCAGACCTGGTCTATCACTTAGCCACGTGGAAACCCATCATTACACTGCTCTGCCGCGGCCACCCAAGGTGCAGTGCTGACATTGGGAAGTGGCGCCTGCGTCCCTTCAGTTGTCGCGTCCCCTCGGTCTCCGTACCCCCATTTAACGCGTTCACATGGGACGGTTTAAATTCAAGCAACCGTTTCCCTCCCACTTTGTTTCCTATAAATAGGGATTGTCAAATTCCAGTTATCTCCATTTGCCATTTTCTCCCTTCCTTGCGCATTTCCGGCCAACCGCACCCAGATTCCGGCGAGTCTACCACCACTCCAACCCTAGCACACTCCTCCTCCACTAGTAAGTCTTCTACCTTCCTTCCCTGTGCTTTTCGTTTCCTCCCTTTGCTTTTCTGTATTTTATGTCGGGCCTTTCCGACGTCACTTCCACCGCCTCCCAGACTTCGGTCCGTCGTAGAGCCACCAGAATCTTCATCACCTCTTCACCTTCACCATCATCTTCATCATCCCCCTCTCCTTCCCCTCCTTCATCCTCTGCTTCAAACCCCAACTTTCCCCTTCCCGACTTGCTTGAGCCCATTGACGTCATGAGTTCCCCCTCTACTCATTCCCCTTCTGCCCGGCTCTTGGAGGAGGTGGCCGAGCTTGACGCCCTCATAAGGCGGCAAGCCACCTCCACCCCTCCTCCCCAGTCCCCTAACGATGGAGCTGGGGAGGGCCGGGGCCCCTCCGGGGGGTCCCCCGCCCCCGAGCCGGAGGAGGACCCCGAGTTCTCCTACGGGTATCCCGACCTGCAGGAGGCCACCCTATCGCCCCAGGCTGTGGCCGAGTTGGCCAAGTCTTACTCCATTCCCCCGGCATACGAGCCGAGGGCGGCCGGGCCCGACGATCGAGCCTGCCGACCTCCCCCCGGTTTCGTTGCCATTTACAGGGAGCAGCTCATCGCAGGGCTCCGTCTCCCCATTCCTTCAGCTCTAACCGAGATTCTGAGCTACTGGGGGCTCAGAATCACTCAAGTCCACCCCACCTCCATCAGGATCATCACCGGATTCCTGATCTACTGCCTGCTCCGCGATATCCCCTACTCTCTCTCCCTCTTCCGGGCTGCCTTCATACTTAAGGCCGCCCTACCTGGGTGGTACTATTTCTCCCGCCGCGGTCCCCAAACCCGGGGGGGGGAAAGGCGCCCAGGAGCTGTTCCACGGGGTCCCTTCTTCCGTAAAAAATTGGAAGGAGGACTTCTTCTTTGTCAGGTCCACCCATTTTCCCCCTAACGTGTGGAAGGTTGGAAAGGTCCAAGCCGACTCCTTCCCGGAGGACCTGGACTATGAAACCCTCAGCCAGCTGTCGGACTCCCTGGTGAAGCTTGACGCCACCAAGTTCTCTACAGCACAGATCTCCGCGGCCGGGCTGATGGGGACGTTGTCCGAACCCTCCGGGAAGGTGGTAACCCCCGGGCCCAACCTTGACACTTGTAACGCCGACTCTGCCTTTGTTACCTGTTATATCCACAGCATGTCGTAATACTTTAGACTGTCCGGCCTTTTGCTGACTTGGCTCTGTTTTCTGCAGTGAGGAAGCTCTCCCTGCTGTTGGGCTTGCCTGCCGCGGAGGACACCTCCGCTTCCGAGCCCGAGGCGACCAAGGAAGCCCCCCAGACACAAGCGCAGGACAGCTCCTCCCCTTCCCCCTCCAAGAAGGCCGCCAACAACAAGAAGAAGGCGACCGGGCAAAAGAGGGCCCGAGCTGAAGAGCCCTCCCAACCCGGGAAGAAGCTCGCGCTGGTTCCGGTCCAGCCCCCTCTCCTCCAGATATCCTCGGGGGGTCCAGTTCACTTGGGCGTCGGCTCCGCCGAGGAGCACGCCCTGCAGGCCTCCCCACCAAGCTCGTGGCACTTCCGCCACGTAGCCCCCCTGAGGCCGGGCCAGGCCCCAACCATGCACGACCCCCGCCGTTTCTGCCCGTCCTGAGAGCTCTCCATCAACGACCGGGTCCAATTTCCCGAGACGGCTCGCCAGTGGGTGACGGGCTCGGTCCTCCCCCGGGACAGAAAGTGGATGGAGCTAGCCTCCCCCTCCGAGCTCCAGGAGGTGTACTGTACCTCCCAGGCCCAGGTAGGCTTTCCAACCTCTAGGCCGTCCTTGCTTTCGACCCCCAGCTCGGCCGCACCTCAGACTAACTCCTTTATTCTTTCAGGCCCACGCCGCTGGAGCCGCCTTGCTGTCCCGCTTCTCCGAGCTATCTCCCGACTTGGAGAAATTGCAGAAACAGAAAAGGGAGGCGGAGCAGAGGCTCACTAAGGCCCTCAAGGAGGCGGACTCCCTCAAGGCCCAGCTCAAAGAGGCGGACTCCCTCGCGGCCAAACTGGGCAAGGCTGAAAAAGAACTGGAAACAGCCCAAGTCCAGCTCGCCTCAACAAGGTCAGAGCTCGACCAGGAGAAGGCCGGCGTGGCCAAGCTGAGGGAAGACCATGCCATCAAGCTCTCAGGCACCGTCGGCAGGGAGCGCAAGAAGGCCGTTCGGGAGTTCATCTCATCTGACCAGTTCATTCAGGACGTAGCGCTCCTCAACGGGCCCGTCGCCCAAGTTGGCTTTGCGCGCGCCCTGAACAAGGTCAAAGAGCTCGGTCTGCCTGGCTTCGACCTGGCCGCTTTCAAGGAGTACGACCCCAAGGCCGAGGAGAAGGTGGACTGGCTCTTCGACGGGTATTGCAAGGGGCATGCCCTGAAAGAGCTGGTGCGCCGGAAGGACGTTGGGGCCGATCTTGAGGAGCTGCCCCTGAAGGAGGACGGGGACCCGGGCCGAGCTTCGGGGAAGGAGCCGGTAGTCTAGGCGGCCAAGCTTCCCTCCTGTTCGGTAGGCCTTGTAATAGATAGGCCGATATCACGCGTGTAATAGATAGGCCTTAAATATATATGTACGAAATTCGAAGCAGGTTTTCTTGCAATTCTTTCCTGTCCCCCCCTGCAACAACCAAAACCAGGTGCAGACCTCCTGGGTCGAGCACCCGACGCATTTCCCTGTTCATCTAACAACTAAGTCACTAGAGGGAACCCGATTGCCGAAAACTTGTGCCGACCTCCCGGGTCGAACACCGCACCGTCGTACCAGGGCCGCGTGCCAGCCTCTAGGGGCTGAGCACCGAACCCTTAAGGTTTTAGGGATTTTCCCGCGTCGACCTCCTGAGTCGGGCGTCGAACCCTGGGTTCCACCAGACCAAAGAGGGTCGCTCCATGCCGACCTCTCGGGGCCGAGGGTCGTGCTCTCAAACTCCCCAGATTTAACCCCTGCCGACCTCTTGAGTCGAGCATTCATCTGGAAGTTCTAACCAGTGCCGGCCTCTTGGGTCGAGCATCACGTCGATTCATTGCCGAGCTAATCACGCCGACTCCTCAGGATCCTTCAAAGCTTTCCCATCGTTCACGCCGACCTCCTAGTCGAATACAGAACATCTATCCCCTAGCCCCCCACTAGGACATTTAGTGTGGGAATGCTAAGTGTACTAGTATGAAATCAAATAAGTACAAATGAAACAAAACTGAAACTGAAATTCGACAAGTAAGTGTACAAATGAAGCCTTTATTGAATCACAAAACTGAAATTCGAATTCCACAGAACAGACGACCGACCACCATGGTCCAAACTATGCTACAAACAGTCGCAGGTTGGAGAAGTGCCAAGTACGGGGTACCTCAGATCCGTTCATGTTAGCGAGTTTGCAGTAACCTGCTTGGCCCACCCCAAGGATCTTGTAGGGGCCCTCCCAATTAGGGTCGAGCTTGTTGGAGCTGTGAGCTCGGCTGACCGAATTCTTCCTGAGGACCAGATCCCCGGGCTGGTATTGGGTGGCCCTCACTTTGGCATTATGATAGCGGGCGAGCTGGCTTTTATACTTAGCCATACGAACCGCCGCTTCCTCCCGTTTAACCTCGAGCATGTCCAAGTTATATCGGAGCTCTTCCTCATTGGACGTTGCCACGAAGTTCTGCGTTCTGGGCGAGGGGAGACCGACCTCCGCTGGCACCACTGCCTCTACTCCGTAAGTTAAAGAAAACGGGGTCTCCTGGGTGGCCGTCCTGGGCGTGGTGCGGTAAGCCCAGAGGACACTGGGGAGCTCGTCCAGCCAGCTCGATTGGGCGGACGCCAACCTGGTCTTCAACCCCTGCAGAACGGTTCGGTTAGCGTTCTCCACCTGACCGTTGGCCTGGGGGTGACCAACTGACGTGAAGTGTTGGTTGATCCCGAGCTCGACACACCAGCTCCGAAAGGGGTTCTCGGCGAACTGGCGGCCGTTGTCGGATATCAAGACGTGCGGGATGCCGAAACGGCAGACGATGTTCCTCCAAAAGAATTTCTGGACCGACCTCCCCGAAATGGAGACTAGGGGCTCTGCCTCTATCCATTTGGTGAAGTAGTCGATGGCCACCACGAGGTGCTCGTACCTTCCGGGAGCTCGGGGGAATGGTCCCAGGAGGTCCATTCCCCATTGGGCGAAAGGCCAGGGACTATGAATGGGGATCATTTCCCGTGCTGGCTGGTGACGCAGTGAGGCGTGCACCTGGCAGGCTCGGCACCTCTGTACCAGCTCTGCGGCGTCGCGAAAGACGGAGGGCCAATAATAGCCCAGGAGAAGGCACTTTTTGGCCAACACTCGGGACCCCACATGTGCCGCACATATGCCCTCATGGACTTCACGCAGAACATAGTCCCCTTCCTCGGGAGTCAAGCACTTTAGCCAGGGGGACAAGTACGACCTCCTGTAGAGGGTTCCCCCGGCGTAGGCGTATTTGGCAGCTCGGAGTTGAATTTGTCGGGCCTCGGTCTTGTTCTCAGGGAGGGTACCCGAGCTGAGGAAGTCAACGAGGGGAGCCATCCAGGTGGTCGAACTATCTACCGTCAGGACCTGAACCTGGTCGATACTTTTCTGCTTCACCACCTCTACCAAGACCTCCTTGCTCAAGTGGGCGAACGAGGAGGACGCCAGCTTGGACAGGGCGTCCGCGCGCTTGTTTTGGGACCTCGGCACCCGCTCGATCTCAAAAGTGTCGAACAGGGCCACCGCCTCTCGGACCTTGGCCAGGTATTTCTTCATTACCTCGTCCTTGGCCTCATACTCCCCACGGATCTGGAGAACAACAAGCTGAGAGTCGCTTCGAACCCGGATCGCGGTGATGCCCATCTGGTGGGCTATCCGCAACCCCGTCAATAGGGCCTCGTACTCCGCCTCGTTATTGGATGCAGGGAAGTCAAACCTAAGCGCATAGGTCAGTTCTTCCCCCGTGGGTGAGGTGAGCAGCAGTCCAGCCCCGCTGCCCTCCTTGCTCGAGGCGCCGTCCACAAATAACAGCCACGGCTCCTCCGTCGGGGTGTCCGTGGGTGTTGGGGCTGGCTCTGTCAGGGTCAAGCTAGCCCCCTCGGCCAGGAAATCCGCCAAGGCCTGAGCCTTGATCGCGGTACGAGGCTGATAACTGAGGTCATGCTCGGCTAGCTCGACGGCCCACTTGGTCATCCTGCCCGAGACCTCGGGCTTAGTGAGTATCTGGCGCAAGGGCTGGTTGGTCAAGACTACGATGCTGTGAGCTTGGAAGTAAGGCCGGAGCTTGCGAGCAGCGTGCACCAAGGCAAGAACCAGCTTCTCGGCCGGGTTGTATCGCGTCTCCGGCCCTTGTAACGCTCGGCTGACGTAGTATACCGGTCTCTGGGTCCCCTCGTCCTCGCGCACCAAGACCGCGCTGACGGCCTCGTTGTAGGTGGACAGGTATAGGAATAGTGTCTCCCCCAGCTCGGGGGCGGTCAGAGCGGGCAGCTCGGCCAGATAGGCCTTCAGTTCGGCAAAAGCTTTCTGGCATTCCTCAGTCCAGTGAAAGTCCTTTGGCGCTTTCAAGACCCGGAAAAAGGGGAGCCCCCGCACCGCGGAACGCGAGAGAAACCTGCTCAGGGCAGCCATCCTCCCTGTGAGTCGTTGGACTTCCTTCACGTTCCTCGGAGGGGCCATGTCCATAATGGCCTGGAGTTTATCCGGGTTGGCCCGGATTCCATCTCGGGACACCAGAAAACCGAGAAACCTCCCCGATCTGACCCCAAAGGTGCACTTCTTTGGATTTAGGCGCATCCGGCTCTCCAGCAGGATGTCCAGAATCTCCCTTAGGTCGGGTATGAGCCGCTGGTCAACCCGGCTTTTGATTATCATGTCGTCTACATAGACCTCTATGTTTCTACCGATCTGGCTTTGGAATAGCTTGTTGACCAGGCGCTGATAAGTAGCTCCCGCGTTCTTCAAGCCAAATGGCATGGTTCTGTAACAATAGGTCCCCTCCTCGGTAATGAAGGAGGTCTTTTCCCGATCCTCCTCAGCCATTTCTATCTGGTGGTATCCCTTAAAAGCATCCAGAAAACATAAAATGTCAAAACCCACGGTAGAGTCTACTAACCTGTCAATCCTTGGCAGGGGAAAGCAGTCCTTTGGGCAGGCCTTGTTAAGGTCCGTGAAGTCCACGCACATCCTCCAGGTCTGATCCTCTTTCTTGACTAGGACGGGATTGGCCAACCAGGTCGGGTAGTGGACCTCCAGGATGATCTTGGACTCCAGCAACTTGCCGACCTCCGCCTTGATCACCTCATTCCTCTCGGGTGCGAAGCTCCTTTTCTTCTGCTTCACCGGCTTGGAGTGAGGATCCACGCCGAGGTGGTGGACTGCCAGGTCCGTTGGAATCCCGGGCATGTCCTCCACCGACCAAGCGAAGACCTGGGAGTATTCCCTCAACAGAGCTTTCAAACCCTCCTTCTCCTCGGCGTGCAACGAGGCTCCAATGCGGAGAACCTGGTCGGGTCGATCCCCCCTTAGGGGGAATTCCTCAATCTCATCCTGGGTGCCCAGCTGCTGGGCCGCATCCCCTGGGATGTAGGGCTCCAAACAGGTTGTCTGGGCGACCACCTTCTCCTGCCCCCGAAGCGTGGCCAGGTAGCATGCCCTGGCTACCGTTGGGTCGCCGCGCACCTCGGCTATCCCCCCAGGGGTGGGGAATTTGACGCTGAGGTGGAAGGTAGAGGAGATAGCTCGGAGGGCGTTCAAAGCGGGTCTCCCCAAGAAGACGTTGTACGGGGACGACTGCTTGACCACCACAAAGTCAACGAGAATGGTCCGGCACCTGGGGGCCTGTCCTACTGTGACCATCAGGGTGATCATCCCCTCCGAGCTGATGGTTGGTCCGGTGAAGCCCACCAGAGGCGTCCGGACCGGGGTCAGCTGGTCATCCCTTAATCCGAGCTCCTTGAACACCCGATAGAACATAATGTCAACCGCACTACCCTGGTCGACATACACCTTCTTCACCCGGTAGTTGTTGGTGACAATGTCTATCACGATGGCTTCGTGGTTCCCTGAAGCTAGGGGGACCGCATCCCTCGGTTCGAAGGTAATCTCTTCGTCCATGCGCAAGCGCTTCAAGGAGTCGTCCCCTTCGGGGGGTGGTCGCTTGTTCTTCCGAGCTGCATGACTGTCCCCCCGTGGGGCCTACGGCAATGGTGTTAATCACCCCTGCCAGGTTCTGGGTGTCCTGGTCGGGGGAGTGGCCCCGAGGAGCGTCACGCCGCTCAGGGCGGTCGCGTCGCTGTCCCTCGTGCCTATCTCCGTGGTGGTTGCGTCCGAGTCCATGATCGGGACGGCGCACGAACCCCCCTAGAAAACCGCGCTGGATCAGGTCCTCGATCTCCTTACGCAGGGCCCAGCACCCCTCCGTGTCGTGTCCGACGTCGCGGTGGAAGGCACAGTACCGGTCCTGGTTCCTTTTGTTCCGGGGCGTCCCCATCTTGGGTGGCCGATCTCCCGGCCCTTCCGCCTCCATAACGGCCAAGATCTGGGCTCTGGGCCGTGTTAGAGGGGTGTAGGTCTTCTCTGGAAGGGGCGGCGGAGCTGGGATCCTATCCTTAGAGAGGCGATCGAAGACGTTCTTCCTGACTTGGGCGTCCTTAGTTTCGGGGGGGTTTGCTCGTCCTTTCCTGTCCCCGAACTCCCGATCTGATTCCCGTTTCAGGCGGCCGGCCTCTTCTGCATTGGCGGCGGCGTGAGCCCGGGTCAAGAGCTCTCCCGGGTTCTTGGGAGGTTGTTCGACAAGCTTGTAATAGAGATCCTCTACCCTCAACCCATTCATGAAAGCGGCCATGACCACCTTCTCATCTTTGTCCCTGATCTGCAGGCTTTCCGTGTTGAAGCGCGTCATGAAATTCTTCAGGGACTCATCCGGCTTCTGCTTGACGGCCATCAAGTGAGCCGCATTTTTCGAGTAGGTCTTCGAGGAGACGAACTGGGCAGCAAACTGCCTCGCCAGCTCGGTGAAATTTCGGATGGACCCCGGCGCTAAACCCTGGAACCAGAGCCGAGCCTTACCCTTCAGGAACATGGGGAAGGCCTTGCAACGGAGTGCATCCGCGGCGGTCTGCAGGCGCATGTGCGTCATGAAGACCGAGAGGTGGTCTTCCTGGTCCGCTGAGCCATCGTACAGCTCGATGTTCGGAATTTTAAACCTCCGAGGTAACGGGTAGTCCTCGACCTCCCGGGCGAAGGGCGAGGCTGCGTAGTAGTCCCCGTACGGTTGTGGTCGCAGGATCTGCTCGAGCTCATCCCGGACAGGCTGCCACTGGGGTGGATCATGCGGGCGACTCCTGACAGATCGGGCGGGGGAGCGTTCGAGCCCGTTTCGCGTAGGTCTCCGTGGGGAAGGGTCCCTTGGTCGGCTCCCCGCGGACCGGTCGTGGGAGTACCTCTCGCTGTCCCCGACCACCGAGGCTCGGGGACGAGGGGGGTCCGCGGCCGTTTCCTCCTAGGGGGCTGGTCCCGTGACTCATCCTCCGAAGGGTCGGGGATCGACTCCTTCTCATTCCCCTTCCCCTTGACCTTGGAAGTCGGTGCGCCGCCAGCCCCATCTCCCCTTTTAGCCTGCCGGATTATATCCTCCAGCATGGGGAGATTCTCTGTTACGAACTGGAGCATCTGCCGTCTCCGTTCCCCAGAGAGAGCTGAGCCCCCAGCGCCCCCGGCCGCTTCGTTTTCCTCTCGGCGGGATCCCTCTCCGGCTCCGGGACCGGTGCTTTCAACGGTTCTCTTGGATCGTGTCCTCGCCATCAACACTAACAATTATCTTCCGGTTCCCACAGACGGCGCCAACTGAAGAAGCACGGAACTTCCCCTGACCGAGCTGACCTGATGAGCTCGGGGTGCTGATGGAAGAGCTAGTTCCAAACCTGCAAAACAAACGAAGGTGAACTGGTAGGGGGGCCCGAGGGTCGTCCCCGGGGGCACTCCGACGGTCAAGTTAGTTCTTTGCCGGTGGACGGAGTGTTTTAGAATAATGTATTGTCAGAGTAATCTACCAATAGTCAGCGTACCTTGTACCGTTGGTATGTACTACCATTTATACCCGTTTAGGAGTCCGACCTCCGTACGCTCCGGGACTTGCCCTGGATAGCTCCCCATCCCCGCACGAAGGGGGACTCTCCCCGCCCTTCGCGGGGTAGCCCTCGGGAGCCTCCCGGAGCCCTAATGGCCGCGCACCCTGGACTGGTTCCCCCTGGGCCCGAGGCGCCAGCCCAGCTCGGACCGCCCCTGGGCTGTCACGTGTCCAGGCCCAGGATGGGGCCTCTGCAGGAAGCATGGGACTTTGTAACGTTGCTGAAGCCGTGATAAGGTTAAATGCTCAAGACAATCTGTTGTATTCAAAATGATGGCCACAGAAGAGCGTATATTGACTGAAGAAGCGAAGAAATTCATAATCCATTCGGGTATTTCATTAGTAATTGGATACGGTAAATCCTTAAACCTCAAAGGATGGAGCTCTGGTACAGGGTCCAGCAGCCTGGACTCTGTGAATCGCAATATTCCAATTTTTTGCCACCAGAAGTTCAGAGAATGACTAACTTACAGCTTAAAGGACTGAAATCTTTCATGTAAAGATTTCTTTTTTTTTTTCAAAAAAAATGAGATATTAAACCATTAGTTTGCAATTTACCTGGAAAGGGAATACGATTTTCTGCTTGAAGTTGACAGATGTAGCGACGAGATAGCATGGAAGCAGCCATATTAGGCCTTAAAACAATGCTTGGAATCTTTAGATGAGTAGCAACCGAATCAACAAAGCACAAGTAGGAATCATATATTATACAAGAAACCGGGTAGCCCTGCAGCTTCTGATCTTCCATGAGTTGAACCATGTAGTCCTGCATAGGTGCTCTGCAGTTGCTGTTCATAGCTAATACGAGATGCTTTAAATTGTCGATAGAGGCCTGATAACCAGATAAACCGTCCGACAAGAGGTGAAAGATGAATTCAGGATGGTTCAGAGGATTGGGAGGTCTGAGTTCAGAGTGTGGAACTACGATGGAGAACCCCTTAGAGTAAAGAATACTCCCCAGCTGAAGCATTGGAGTCGTATGCCCCTGAAGGGGCAATGGAACTAACACTACTGTGTGTTTTTGAGTTCTGCTTTGTTCCATAACCCTCCCCCCCCGGGATCGGTTTGTAACATAAAAAGGACTCTGCAATTTGGTAAGGACGGGTGTGAAAGTTGGACAGAATAGCAGATGAAAATGTAATTACACTTGAATTTTTAATGAAAACGGAAACAAAACATAAGGCGTCGGCAAACAATTGAAATGAAAGAAAAATAACCAGTTGGAATACTAAGACAAACACATGTATGTGTGTGTACATACTTTTTTTATGTCCCATCCGTGTGTGAAAATTGAAAAGTTATTTGGGCAACTATTGAACTTTTTGAACAGTTAAAATTTGACCATTCATATATTTTTATTCACTTAACTATTATAAATATAAATATTAGGCCATTCTATCTAATTTCACGGTTAACTCTATTAGATTTAATGATTCGTACAATTTACGAAACGTACTATTAATAATGGATCTGACAAAGTCAACTATGCAATTAGATGGAATTATCCAAAATTTTGTTCAATGGCTAAAAACATACCGTGTTTGTTTGGATTACATATTATTTACACCTTATTTATACACACTGACTTATTTGCATTATCAACACATTTTTTAATTATTTTTTATCTTACATACATTACATAAAAAAAGTGCTAATATATTTTTTTTATAAAATTATCTCAAATAATCTGCCATCCAAACACACTCAAAGTACTAATAACCGTTAAAGTGACAAAAACTTTACTATTCAAAAAGTTTCATAACTATCCAAACAATTTGCTCATATGTGCGGGGAAATTGGACAAGTTCAACCCTCTCTGTCCAATTTGGCGATGACTCCTGAGTGTTTCTAATCTAATTGTGTGTGTGTATTTCTTCTGTCTATGGAAAAAAAAAAACCCTCTCTGTCCCACGTCCCGCATAGTTTAGTAGTAATTTTAAACAGTTTCTTCTTAACTTATTGTTGCTTTTGATATAAAGAAAAAAGATCAAAAAAATATTGGATCACATATAAAATTGTCAAAAAAAAAAATCACTAGTCAACATCTAGTAATCATAGTGACTAGAGTTACTACTTATAGTTCATAGTTCTATAGTTTTACTCGTAAAATATTTAAAAAAAAAAGAGGAGCAAGAAGAGAAAATGAAACGAAAAAATAATTATAAATCCTATTCTTTCTATTTACATACATAACAAGGGCGTTTTATTAAAATAGTAAGGTTAATATTTATTTTAGTTAGACAAGTGCGGTAAATGTAATTTCTAAAATATTAAGAGAGTTCAGTGAAATTATTAGAAATCTCAAGGGAAGTTTCTGAAATTATCCCTTAAACCTTTTTTTTTTTTTTTAAAAGTGTGTGTCTAAACTCTATTTATTTATTTATTTTTGGGATCAGTGGGAACACGTGGCCACCATGGACCTATATATGGATCCGCCACTGTCAAGGCTAAAGTATTGGCCAAGAAAATCAATCAGCAAGGCTTTCTCGATACACAGGAACCAAATCAATAGATTGAAATGAAGTGAAGCTAGGCCTTCTCGATACCTTTTCTTGTCTTTCCTTCATACTAAATCAAATATTTTAATAATAAAATTTTAATGCATTTATATTTATGTTCATCTAAAATTGATAATTTCATTGAATAATTTAAACAATAATAAAATATATAGTTCAATTGAAAATTAATTGATAACCAATTGAAATGCAAAAAATAAAAAAATAAACAAAAATAAAAAATTATTCAATCAACTCGTGACATGTAGTTGTTCACATTATAATAGGATATTTAATAGAGTGTTTTAATTATCAGATATAAGTGAAAAAGTAATAAAATTCATTTTGAATGTGGGCTATTTCTTGAGTTCCACTGTCATCGGACAATGGCCAACCATTCGTCTTTGCCGGCTTTCTATGACTAAAGTGCTCTTGAATTTGGGCTGTTTTCTTATCTAATCAATTATTTTGCAGGCCATTTTCTACAGCTGTATTAAGGGCCCCTTCAGGCATACACAGTTGAGAAACACAAATCTCAGTGGTCCTTCTCTTCTCTAGAAACTTTATTGCAAGGGTTAGGCTTCCTTGTCCAGTTGTCCTCCAATAATTATTATGTTGACATTTCCCTATCTCGGTACTTGTCCTCAACTTATGTCTAGAAACAGATGAATTTCTAGAATGTAGATGCATCACACTATAAGAAATTAAGGTTGTACAACTTGCACTAGCCAGTCCCTTACACAGATTGCACATGGCAGACTTGTGAAGCAACATCGTGTTACTCAAATAAAGATTGACTTACTCTAATAATGATTAATATCAGCCCCCAACAGGCAGCTCGTCTGGTTCCGTCGTCCACTCTTTAGCGACAGGTTCTCAGTTCAACCTTTGTTGGTAACGTGCTGGTATCCTTAAGCAGGGTTCTGTCAGCTACAAGGGATTAGTCTGGCCTACAAGATCAGGACATCCCTGCGTCAAAAAAAAATAATAATTAATATCACTTGACTATTGTACAAGTAATATAAGCTAGACAGCTTCTTGATTCCATGATTGATACCCATTTCTTTTTTAAATTATTAATCTGGTGTCAGGTTCAAGATTCAAATTTTAGATTGATAATTTGGAAGTAGGAAGGGTGTCAAGAGGGAAAGAAAAGCTTAAAAAAAAGAGAATAACGATCTGATTATGAAATATTTTATTTCTTTTGTACGAGTCCAAATAATTAATAATGATTATGAAGAATTGTAGTGACATAGAATGAGGAAAAAGCCCATTTGGCTATCTAAGAAAGTACTTGCAATTCATCATCAAAAGGTATTTGACCACTCCTTTATCATTTTATTTGAAAAATAGTGATTATGAATAGAGGTATTTACTGGATTTTTACGTGGTGTTTTGATAAGTCTCGACTCAGCCAATTATTCTTGTAGGTGTTTGAATTCAAGTTCCATACCAAAGATTATTAGAACACGTTTGAATATCATTTTTCACTTAATTAACCCCAAATGGAGCCACAGTCATGTTACCTCAAGCTCAAATATCGTTTTTAGTACATTTTCCACAATCTCTTTTGTTCTATATATAGTAACTAGTTTTGTACCCGTTCGTTGAACGGGAATCATCGAAAAATAATAAACTATTTAGTTAATTTTATAAAAATGTCGATATAAAATACAAATTTAATGTATAATCTATTATAACTTGTCTTAAGTATATTGCTATGTGCGCATTGTAATATAAAGTATTCTTATAATATAAATTTGAACATCTAATTCAGTGAATAACAATTCAAAAATGGAAAAAATAGCATTCAACAATACCATAGCATTCAAAAACTTGAAAATAAATAAAAAGTGCAGTAAATAGTATCAAATAATATTCTACTCTTCAGAAACTTGTTTTTGTTTTTCTTCTGTTTGAACATTCCCCTTGATTTGTCCGTGTAAATCAGCATTTATTGATTTTTCATTGTCACTACATGATAGCAAAGCAGGATAACTAAGTATAAAAAAATAAATGATTTATCGCATTCGAGGTTGTGTATAACAATACGTAAAGATTATAATTTAAGAAAGTAAAATAGTATATTAAATCTACCTTCTCATGCAAATCTTTTTATGAGGATTCCCTTCCTCTGTGGTTTTTGTTGAACCCTCTGATGAATGATTCATATGAAGTGTATTGAAATGTTGTTGATTAGAATCATCTGTTATACTAATTGGGATCTGGGAAGAAGATGCTTCAGGTTGGTATTGGTTGTCGGTTCCACCAATCTGATAATGATTTATCAAAATTAAAGGCAAAAATATTATGTGAGATATAATATGTGAAATATAAGAGAAATTTATTGCACGTTACTTGTGAAAGCATGAAATGCATTTCCTCCCAAAATCACAGTGGAACCATCTAGTCACTATAAATCTATTACTACCTTGTTCCAGATTGTAATTGTTCAACTTGATTTGGAACACAAAAGGTTTCCACGTGATCTTATTTATTATTGATGACACGATTTCATTGCTAAATCCTTCCTGAAAATGAAATGCATAATAGATTTTTTTTGTTAGAATATTCAACGGCTAAGAAGTGTCGGATTGTCTACTATTATTAAAAATATTTTAAAAATTAGATATAAGTTTACCTTGTTAAATTCTTCAAGAACAAAAGAAAGTTTGTGTTCTATTATTCTTTCAGCCTCTTGATCAAATATAACAAACCAAGCACTACCGGTTGCATCACTTACCAAGACTTTTAACATATACCTGTATAAATACACATATTCTAAAAGTTATGTTTATGTAGATATTGTAGCAATTAAAATGATAAAAAAGTTAACACCTACGACATACCTCAATTTAGGATACTCCACATTTTGATTGCAAGCATTGCACACAAAATTAGATCCTTCAAATGTCACTTTTCTCTGACATTTTGGACATGCTTTGTAGTGCAGTTGACTATTGAAATCAACTTTCAGAATTGTCACTTTGGAAGTGTAAACCAATTCCTAGAGAAATGACCAATTTAAGCAGTCAATTTAAATAATTAATATTTTTAATTGTGAAAACTAATGTGCTATAATTGTAACTTGTAACTTTAATTGTACCTCTATTTGAACACTGGCCATTATCTGATATATCTCTGATAATAATTTTCGATTCTTGAACATTAGTTGTTGTATAGCTTCTCGCGTTTTTGAGGATGTAAAACCTCAATAGTTTGAGGAGTAGTGCTATGAATGCTAATAACAATCTTATCTTAATTACTTATATACAATATATATGAAAATATTAAACAAACATTTAATAAAGATATATAGCTTTACCAATTCAAATAATCTGCAACTTCATAAATATTTAGATTCATATATACTCGTGTGGCAGTTGTTGATGACAGATAGTATGAACCTGAGTAACAATTTATTGTGAGATCCATTAAGAATGCTACCGAAAAGAAATAACAATATGTTTATTAAGAGAAATTCACTGATGTTTATGTCATCACCTCTAAATTGTTTAACTGTCAGTGAAGAGATCACCAATACTAATGGTTGATCAGACACAAAAATAGTCTCATCATCGAACTGATTCGATGTTGTTCCCCATAACGTGACATTAATGCTTTCACCACATCAATATAAAGCACTCAAAATTAATACTTGAATAGAAATTACTCAAAATTAATTGTTCAAATAAGAATATGAGCTGATCTTCATATTATAACTAATTTATTTAGCAGACTAAATTAAAAAAAATTCAGCAAGAATGTCAGGACCCGAAAATTTTCTTATTTATCGAATATTACAAGTTTACTCAAATATTTATTTACTCATTTTCTTCGAATTATTTATTTCGACCATTTAAAATCCATTTATATGGAACAACGCCTCTTTTATATTTTTAAAGCATTTTGTTGGAAAATTCACTTTTCAAAAATTCGTTTAGTTCGGAACAACGAGTGCACATCTTTCCAGGTTATACTTGAATCGGGAGTGTATTAATATTGGAGAGTTAAGAATGATCAATGGTAGATTAAGAAAGGTTAATAGAGGAATTAATACTCGACTCATGTGAGGACTCGCAAAAATTTACATATTTTAAACTCCTATTACTAGATCATTTAATTATTTATTTGGCCAATTGTCCCGAATATTATTTTCTAACCTCTCTAGACCTAATTATATGGATCTATAGCTTAATTATATTTTTAAAGTGACTTGTTTCAAAATTTATTTTCTTGGAAGCTCGGTAAGTGAGAATAGTGAATATGCGTTTGGAGACAATAGCCGATCTGAGAATACAATGAACTTGAAAAATTGGAGACATGTACATTAGTCTCAAAATAGGTATTTTTATGTTTAAGTGCTCAATTATTAGTTAGTAATACTATCGTTATAAGAATTTCTTAGAAATTTCGTTTCATCGCGCACAAATTGGAAGTACGCGTTTTTACGCGCGCGATTAATTGAAGGGCCTTAGACTTTTATTTTGGGACTACTAAGAGTGAATGATGATGATATGAATGTAAGTGCATTAGATATTTAATGCACTAGTACAACAAACTTAAGAGGAATCGAGCAGAAAACGCGCGCGTACGGGCACTATTCGCAGTTGACTTTTGTGCACAAAATACTTAACCATTAAGCTTCCTTTAAGAAGCTAGCTCCATCAGATTTTTGCCCTCTCTCTCCTCACTCAAATAGTCGAACAACAAGGAAGAAAAACAGCTCCAATTTCTTCCTCATTTCTTCATCAATCTTCCACCAAATCACACCAAAATTCAACCACACTTAGCTAATCACTTGGAGACCATATCAAGTTAGGAAAGAGGGCTGCTTTCACGGTTTTTCTTGGGCTAAGGAGGGCCGAAAATTTCTGTCTTGATCATCTAGCAAAGTAAGTGATGATCAACCTTGATAATCTTGATTTATGGAAGTAGTAGTGCACATATAAGCTCATGCATACATGTGGGTAGCTTGTTTCTGTTGGAAAAATTATTGTGTGGGCTTTATGAACTCCCACTTTGGTTGGATGGACTGATTTGATGAATGATGATGCTATTAATGTTGGTTTAGTGCTTAAATTAGTGGAATAATGTTGGGTTGTTGGTAGAAACTCAAGGAAGGTGCAATGAACAAAAGTGACCATTTTACCCCTGCCATGTTCGTGCACTTTGGTGTGAAATTTTGAGGTTCTAATGACTTTTTTATGATGTATACATGTTATATGAATGGTGTAGAAAGTTTCATTCAAAAATAACATGATTTGGTTGGTCAATTGTAGTGATTTCAAAGGTTTAGCAAAATTGGAAAATTTTCCCGGATTGCCCAGGCAGTCTTTTTCTTTCGGCCATAACTCTTTTCCCCGATGTCGAAATTGAGTGCCGTTTGTGGCACTAGAAACTAGACATTTTCAGCTTTCCAACGGTATAAAATTCATGTTCTGATTCCACTTAAGTGAACCACACCAACCGTTTGAACTTGGCTGCCCTGTTTCGTTAGTTCCCTGGAAGGCAGAACATGAACTACAATTTGATGCTAAAATGTGGACTAGTTGTGGACAGATTTTGAAAATGGTTTCTTCTGAGAAAACGCCACAAACCACACCCAATTCTGAGTTGAATTGAGTGATTTGTGGCCATATTTCGAAACTGACTTCTTGAAGAAAAACCCTCATGTTGGACAGATTTGTAACCAATTTTGATTTTAGACTTGCTCTTCGAAATTCTTGGTTTAAATCACCTACCAAATGTATCTTGGATCCTTATTAGACCTGATTAGCATAAATGAGACATGTTTTAAGCATTTTATTGGCCAAAGGTTTGAGAAAAAGAAAACTAGTGGTGCAAGACAGCTTTGCCTTGGAGATTTAGAAACTTTGATGGTTTCGTTAACCAACTTCCCGAATAAATTTTCCTATGAAATTGGCAGAAAAATAACCCTTATATAGTAGTATAATACTGCTAATTTTAGTGCCATTCCGAGTCCATTTCGATACTCGAACAAAATCCCAAAGTTGGTACTTTAAACCTGGAAATTTCATAATTATTTCAAATTTTCAGCAACTTTGAGCTATCATATCTTAGTACTCAAAACTCCAATTCTTGATCCGCTTGTTGTGTTTTAAACCTTGATTACAACACTAATTGAGTTCTAAATCTCAGAGGCTGGTTCACATTGTGTGAATTCTACCGAATTTTCAAATTTGACCAAAAACCAACCCCGAAAACTGCCTTAGTGTTAAAACAGCAACTTTGAGCCAATTTTTGGATACCTTCCATTTGGAATCCTGGAAAGGTGTCTTCTAGGAACTTTTAGTACTTTGGAAGAGGATTCCAATGGTACCAAGTTTTCCAATTTTGAACTTACAAAGAGTGAGATACGATTTTTCAAAAATCTCATATCAAAACTGAAATTTTCATAATTTAAGGAAATGGAGTTTTTCGAATTCTCCTTTTTCCCTCGATATCACTTGAACGTTTTATACTTGATTTCGAAAATGAAAACTCGATTTCTCTTGTACTTTAAAACCCCTCTTTTGAGCCTTAATTCGCGAGTAATTTAGGCTCATTTTAGTGAAATTTTCTAGAATTGTACGAGCGTGTAATCTTTCTTGATAATTGGGGTTTATAAGTGATTGTTCACTATTAATTGTTCAGGCTCGCACGAGGACCTTTAAGAGAATCCTACGGTGGACTCTTGAACTTCAAGTAACATTTCTCCTTGGTTGACTTGGTGAGTGTCAAGTGCATGATTATTTGAACTCTTGTGAATTTGATACATGCTTACTTGGTATCCATGACTTGAGATTTTGAAAATAAAGTCGAGTGTGTACTTTATCGCACTCGTTATCATTTGAAACCAATAACTCATGATTAACTTGCTTGACATGAAATGAATGACCTGCTGGACATGACATGAATGCTTAAATATATCACATGCTTGCTTGATCTGAAATAGTATGCTATGGCTGCATACGTCGTTGGAGTGAATCTTCTCGACACTCAAATGTACATGGGGGACGCCCAAACTCATAGGCCGACCTTGGAACTCGAGCCGGCATGGGCTTGGTCGGGAACCTCGATGAGCCATGAGAATCACATGATAAACTTGATCTATTAGAGAGATCTTGCTTGGCATATTCATTGAGTATCGCCTTATAAATGTCGTGTGAGCCCGGTGGGGTATGTACGGTGGACGGACATGAGAAATAAGTGGGGATCTACGGATTGAAAATATCGACCCTGTTGACGGAGAGTCAAAGCAAGTGGAACTTAACTCCTGAGAGCTACCATATCCTTGAATTGTTTCTGGTTACATTTCATTGAAATTGTTAATTACTCGCACTTTATCATTTGACCTTGACGGGTATTTTACATACGTACAAGTTAAAAAAAATCGAATTACACCCGTTCACTGTAAGTATACAGGTCAACAAGTAGTTTAGGGTATATATCGGGTCGATCCCACAGGGAAGAGTGAACAATTACCGGTATTACTAAAGCTTCTCTATTATTTAGACTATCAATGAATTATAACAAATTTAACCTACTGAAATTATACAAAATAACAAATAAAAGCTCCTTAGGTTGTGGTATCCCTAACTACTCACGCAAGTGCTATATTTGGATCATTGAGTACTACATTTAGGCTAATTATGGTGTAATTTCCTTATGCATTTGAATCTTACTTTCA
Source organism: Coffea eugenioides (assembly GCF_003713205.1). Classification (NCBI taxonomy): domain Eukaryota; kingdom Viridiplantae; phylum Streptophyta; class Magnoliopsida; order Gentianales; family Rubiaceae; genus Coffea; species Coffea eugenioides. The sequence continues at coordinate 28,627,131 of NC_040045.1, read as the reverse complement.
TAGTGAATCAATTATACTTATAACTAATCCATACCTATTCTCATGGTTATGAAATTAGCTACAAGTTCATTTCTTCAGTGAAATTACATGAAATGAATCACTAAAAACCACATAGGTGCACCTCTACTTTCGTGAGTGTACTCCCTATGTTTAGCACTTCTTGAACTAGTGTTAAATCTCAATTTTCATTGCAGAAACAATACCTTAGATAATCACAATTAATGGTACCAGATTAATTATGATTTAAAGAGCTAAAATGCTGAATAACTTGCTCAAATCGTAGCAGTCAAATAGCCAAATAATAAGCACTAACAATCATAGAAAGTTCAACCAAACCCAAGGTATAGACTTTAAAGACACATATTAAATATAAAATCCAGAACTTGTATATTAACTAAACTTAGAATCAAGTACAAAAGATAAAGAGTTGGAAAGGAAAAATAACCCTTGTCACATGAGTGTAGACACCAAATTTTTGTCAATTTTTAATATTTTCTCAAGTTTTTCCTATTTAATGAATTATTTATTTTCTTACATTTTAATGTGCATTTTTCTTATTTTTTGCAAGTTTGTTTAGAGAAAAAAAAAACAACAACAGCACAAAAAACAAAACAAAACAAAACAAAAAAAACAAAACAAAAAAAAAGAGAAAATCAAGAAATCAAATCATCCTAATCATTTTTTTCCACCAAATACACTTAACCCATTCCTACACTCAATTTTCTTCACCTTTCTTGTCATTTGGTAAAACCATGATTTTTTTTTTTTTTTACCAACCTAACACTCAATCTCCCTGACTCTTCACTCGGCTCCTTTCCTGGACTCAAGGGAGAAGCCACAAAAAAAAAAATTTTTCCCTCCCTCTCTCGGCTGACTCAAAATGGACAGAAAGGAGAAAAAAAAAGGGGGACACTCTCTCGGCCTTTTCTTTTGCTCTCAACAAAACCAAGACTCCAATTTTTTTTCCCCTCTCAATTCAGTCTCTCGGCTCCCTCTCTTTTTTTCCACAAACTCAACACACAACTTCAAACATCAAAAGAGAGGCAGCAACTGGTTGGATAATTGGAGCTTTTCACCACAAAGCTCAACAAAGTGACTGCAATATCCTAGAGGTATTTTTTTTTCTTTTTTTTTTCAGTTTTGTTTTTCACATGAAATTCATATTTAGTTGCTTATTTTCTCCTGCTTTTGCTGCCTTGCACTGTTGTTGTTGTATTGTTTAAAAATTGGGAAATAGCATGAACCAGATTAAGGAAAAGGAAGTGTTTCTTGTGAATGCATGTTAATTGTTTGAAAAAATGCCAAAAGGAATTTTAGGGACTGTTTTGCCTTAATTTAGCCTTTTTATGTTGTTTTCTTGTCCAACTTAGATTATAGTGGTAATGTAGAAGTTATAAGGAGGGTTTTGGCATAATTTTTATGATTTTTGGTGAAGATTATAGTGTTTTAAAAAATAAAAAAAATTGGACTGACTTTTTGCTTTTCGGCCACCTTCGGGTCATCTTTTGTAAAAATTAACTCCGGAAATGGAACCTACGCGAAAAATGGAGTGGGGAGGTGCATTTTGAGAAATTTTGGCGACCGGAGAAGTCACCGGCGACCGCCGCCGGAGGCGGTGGCGGCCATGGCGGCCACCATGGTCGCCAGCTGAAGCTTCTTCAGCTGGCCGAAGAAGCAGAGAAAGAAACGATTGGGGAAGGAAGAAAAGAAAGGAAGGAAAGAAAGAAGAAAAAAGAAAAGAAATTGGGCTAATGTTTTTTTTTTCTGATGGGCCAAGAGTTAGTTTTGGTTGGGTTTTGGGATTGCCTTTTTGATTTATTTCTTTGGGTTTCGGTTGGACTTGAGGGATAAAAAGACAAGCTGGCCTTCTCGTTTCCTTTAGTATCCGGCCCAAATAAATAAAATGATGGCCCAGTGGCCTTTTTCTTGCCCAAATCAGAAATCGAAAGTTGCACTTTAACCCCTGATCTTTGAAGTAGTTTCACTTTAGCCCAAAACATTTTAAATTCCCTTCATCTAAGTCCTTAAGTTAATTTCACTTTGGTCCCTAAATTTTATCTTTCATTTAATTTTGACCCTTAAACTTTGGAAAAATATAATTTCTGTCCCCAGAAGTTTTTCAATTTTTGTAATTCAGTCCCTGATGTATTTTGACTCTCTTTATTATGATTGTTTCTTTTCTTTAATAGCTAATTATGCTACTTTTGAATATACTTAACTTGTAATTTTTAAATGTTTTTAAATTTCTTTACGTTTGACATATTAGTGTGAATTTAGTATTTTTGTTATTATTATTTTTCAATTAAATTGGTGCCATGATTCTTTTGTTCATTTTGAGTATAAATAGGGCAATTTGACTCCGTTTAGTCACCACTTCAAAAGGGAGGTACCCCATTGTTATTATTTCAATGTCAATTACGTGCTCTTATGTGCTCCTACGTGCTCCTATATGTTTATATATTTTTATATGCTTTGTTTATTTGATTTGAATGTTCATTTAAATTTTCTTATGTTTGTTTTGTTAATTTTATAATTATTTGAGAGGCATTTAAATACCTCAAAAATGTAATAGATAGGATAATTAGATTTGTTTTATTTTATTTCCCCTTTTAGATTGTAGTTAGGCGCTCCCCGATGTAATAGATAGGTTGTGTGATTATGTGGCTTATGTGTTACGTGCCTTACCCGCTTTCCTTAGGATTTTTGCATCTAGATATTATGCTTATGTGTTACATGCTACGTGCTCTTATTTGTTTATTTGTTTTAATTTATGCCTACTTGTCTTATTATGTATTTAAAAATGCATGACGTCACCACACTAGTCCAACGCTAGTTGTGGCTTCTCCCTCCGTTTACTTGCTAGTCCAACGCTGGTAAGGATTTTTAGAAATGGGTTAGTCCAATACTTGACCCTTTAAGCCGTCTTGCATTAGATTCATCTTTGTGTGATATTCATTACATTTTTATTCATATTTTCATTTTTAGGATCTTTTCTCATTTGCATGATATTCCCTATTATATTATCTCCTATCCTCTATATGTGTTAATCATATCACTTAGAATTGCATTTCATTCAAGAAATTGTATGATAAGTAGGTTCATTTGCTTGTTCGTATTAGGAGAATTATTTTTCAAATATGGAAAATGGGTGATTATAACTTTTTAGTTTAAATACCCCATTAATCCCTGTATAAGAAAATTATGTCACGAGTTTTTGCCTCCCATACCCTTTATGTTGCATTCCCTTTTCCTTTGATCACTTATATCTATGTATATAATTTAATTTCTTTTCTTTACTTTTCTTTTTTTTCATCATTTGCATACTCGTGACCCTTTCAAGGAAGTATTTTGGCCTTCGCAATTAATGCGATTGTTTCAATTAAACCCTTGAATGGATATTTTGTCCCTTTCGATATTTTATTTGCATTCATGTAGAAAACATCCAAATGTGATAAATTTAAGGGTTAGATTAAGAAAATTTTGACTAAATCACACAACTAACTTAGACTAGGTTGAAAGGGTGCCTTAGGTTTGAGATAATTGAACCTTTGCCTTCCCTTTCTTTAACCGTGACTCCCGAATCCATTTTCTCTTATTTTTCAAAGACTTGGAGTTGTCGAAAAGGGTTTTATTTTATTTTACTTTATTTTTTGGGTGACTTGGTACACCAAAACTCAATACCAAGTGGCGACTCCTATTTTTTTTTTTTAAAAAAAACCCTTTTATACTAAATTTTAGACCCAAATTGTCGCATTTTTTAAAAGTCCCATTTTAGGTCCTTTTCACTTATTTTTAAATGGAAATCATATCTTTTATAAATACCTTTTTATTCTTATTTTTCCATCGCGAAAAATGGGGCGCGACAACTTGGCGACTCCACTGGGGACGCTAGAGAATCCAAGCACTTGGTTTAGTTGTCTTTTCTCTTTTTAACCCTTTTATTTATCGCATTTGGATGTTTAGGGTTGCATTTTCTCTTTTTTAGGATTTTTTACATTGCGCGCGTATCAATTCACTCCCTCACCTATTTGCGTACGATTGATTTGATGGATGGATAGTTTATGTATGTTATCCCGCGCTTTGCATTGCATTTGGGTGGGAGGATTTTACCCTAGAGTCTCGCATTGGTTCTCGATTCCTCCCCTTCAAACCGAGCACTAGCATACGTGCATACGTTTTATTTTTTATCCCTCATTTATTTTTTCTTTTAGTGGCTTGTCACGCCACTCTTCCCTATTAGGATTAGGCGACCCACTTGGACGTGTGATCGCGACACGACGTGTGCGTAGCATGATCCGAGGGGTCACTCAATCTTCTATTTTAAACTTTAGGTTAATTGCCTTTAGCTTTTAGTCGAAAATTGAGGATTTAGGATCGATTCACTTGGACATGTGGTCGTGGCACGACGTGCACGTAGCAATGTCTGGGGGATCACTCGAGCCACTGACCAAGGGCTTTGGAATTGATGACCCTTCGCCCTTTTGTCTGAAGGCTTGGGAACCTGAAACTTTATCGAGTCTAGATGCATTAGTGAGCTCAATCTCATGCATCCATTTAGAAATCACCCAGGTTAGAGTCAACCTACCCAATTAGGAACACTAGGCACGAGGGGAGGGATTACACTCCTCTTTCTTTAATTGCCTTTTATTTCTCATATTATTCTTGTTTGCTCCAATGTGTTATGTGTCATATATCAATTGAACTAATCTCTCCTTGTTTTCTCCTTTTCTACATACACAAACCTTAGAAATAAGAGTCTTGACATGGTACTCGTTTAGGACAAGATCGCCTTTTATATCAAGCATGTTTTAATTTTAGTTAATTGCATACGCATATATATTGTACATCATTTTAGGCTTACCCCGACGTTTAAATGTGGCACTTTTAGGTCATATTTCAATTACTTCATTGTATATTTAACATGCTTTAATAAACTGACATCATGCATCAACTATAGAGGGAATGCCGTATAGGGGATCCCACGTTAGAAATAAGCCGCCCTGTGTCTCGGATATATAATCCAATGAGACTTGCACGTTTATATTTTTTGTACTATCCAAAGGGGTAGTGCACAAGGTAAGGTAGGATTCGATCCCTTCCGTGTGACGGCATTGAAGATAATGGAACAGTTTTTACGATTCTCATTTTGTGTGATATTCCCAATTTTTTTTTTACTTTACCCTTTTTTTTTTTTTTTTAAAAAAGTCGATTTGAAATGCATTACCAAAATTGGAGCTCACTTCTTTTAATATTTGCATCAATATAAATCATGTTTAGCAAGGGCCACATTTTCTTGCCTTCGAGAGGCCGAAAAAGTGATCATATAATACCAATACCATGTGATTCCTTGTGCTTCTTTTGGCCCTGAGAACCATGCAAGCATGATCTTTCGATGTCAAAACTGCTCCTCAAGAGTTGTGCTGCAACTTGTTTTGAATCTTCTCAATTTTCTAGCATCAGTCAGCCATACCTCACTTTGTACCACAAATCAACTTTTCTAATGATCAGATTTGAATGAATGGCCAGTATTTCAAGTGTCGGCATCTCGCTTTTCGTTCATGATTCTCTTGTGCTCCAAAATCTCACCTTGATGACCTTAACCTTTCGGATTTTCACAAAGGTCACACCTTTTATTTTATTTTGTTTTCATTTTCTATTTTTTCCTTTTGTTTTCCTTCTCTTTTTTCTTTTTTCATTTTCTCTTTTTTTGTTTTTTGTTTTTTGTTTTTTGTTCTTTTTTTCCTCTTTTTTTTTTAGAAGACATTCTTTCAGGTTTTCACCTAATGAACAAATCTTGTCAACGACCTTTATCAATTCGGAAATATATTTAAAGAAAGGATGGCATTAGCGCGACAACCCTTCCCATGTAAAAATGGTGAAGGTATATTGACATCCATTGCCATTTGATTAAGTGATTTTTATTAGAAATACCATGCCTTCTTCATTTGAAGGTATATTGCCATTTGAAGGTATATTGACATCCATTCCTTACCTTCTTCATCTCCTTCTTCATCTTTGCCTAGCTAATAAACAAGAAGGATGAACTACTACTCTATACTAAACTAATCTAACACTAAGAGAATGAAAAAGCTACATTTTTACAGACTCCAAACTTCTCCCGTATCATTCTCTGACCTCCCAAATGTCTCTGCATATAAACTACTCCAAAGCTCATTTTCCACTGGTCAAACTTTCCACACTTGATTTTCAAATCTGAATTTGTTAAGATAGTCAATAACAAATATTTTTGACTTGAAAATAAGCCACCTTTCTTGCCCTTTTGTTTTCTGAAGCATGTGCACCGAATTCCCTTGCAACTTATAGCTGGAAAGTAGTCTGAACACAAGAGAAATGGCTGAGCAAAATTGCAGAATTTCGGCTTCAAAATGCGCCTACACAAAACGCGGCTTTCAGTCGCGTTTTCAATTCTGTATTTTTGGTTTCACTTAAACTGCAATTTTCTCTATGATCAAGGCCGAACTAACTTTTGTGCAAAACACAAAAGTTTTAGCCCTTTGAATTATCTTTCCAATGCTTCAAAAATCATCCAAATCGGAGCTTTGTAGACTGAGATATGACCAAAAAACTAACACCTGGTCAAACCCCTGTTTTCAACTTTGGACAGCAGTGTTGAATTTTGGTATTTCGACTTTTTGACTGAATAATTGGCTGAATTGAATTCTGATGTCTTCATACCGAATTTAGATCTATCTCTTAGCTTCAAAATGGTATAAAGATCATCTCAATCCAATTTGTGTAACTCCAGATATAGTTAAAATACCAAAACGTGTCAGAGTTGTCAAAGCTGACTTTTCTTGATCCAAATTGCATTTCTTCCTTTTACACTTCATATTTTATTTTCACCACTTTAATTCATCATAAAACATCCAAATATCTTCTCAATGCACTTCATTTGATGATTGAATCATTAAACCTACAAAATATGAAGTTTTTATCATAAAAATTCATAAAATGCAATGTTTAGCCACTTTAACATAAAATGTAGTTTTTTACCAAAACCTTAGTTATTTTAGTTATAAAATTAAATAATCAAACCAAAATTAACTAATAAAACACACTAAAAAATATGAAAAATATATTCTTATCAGACCTGTTATTTGGAATTGGTACTTGGATTATGTGCTTGCATGTGTGTTCTTGGCCTCACGAGCGTTTTTGCTCACCCTGTAGATTTGTTTTCCTTAACAGGATTGGTTTTGGAGTGAACTTGGAGAAACCACCTTTTGTACTTTTGGCTTAGGGTTCCTAATGTATTTTGGGCCAGATCTCTTCTTGGTTATACTTTGGGGATCTAATGTATGATTGGGACATTTGATGTATCTGGATGTTGTATATTTTGGATATTGATGTAACTTTTGGAAATCCGATATAAGGATTGAATCATTGATATATGTATTGTTAAGTTCAAACGTTTCCGCATTTGCTTACTTTACTTCGTGGTAACGACTAGTATTGTGTTAAGGTTGAATGGATATTGTCTTGAGTTCTGGCGGGAGTTGGGCAGGCGTCCCGCGATAATCTCTAGTTCGCTTTAGGGAGAAGTGGGAGCGTCACAGTTGGTATCAGAGTTTAGGTTTTAGATCTCTGTAGTGTATCCTAGGTTTAAAAATTTAGGATGCCAGACTGTGGAACAGGTTGGGAAGTTAAGTGACAGCTTGTAAAAATGAAAATTAGAACCTAGGTTTGAATTAGTGGATGATAAGGAGTCTTGATCTTGCGTGATACATGTGGGATAGTACGAAATGATCAGATCTAATTTATTGAATATATCTGGACCTACATGAGCTTTTACTTTTAAGGGTAAGCTATGGGAGGTAAGGGTGATATTAAATGGTCTCGGGACGCCTTCTGGTGGTCCATTATCGAGAAAGGCCTAAGGGAGCATTGGAGAGATAATCCAATTCATAGAACTACGAATTTATGTGATTTTTAAAGGACTTGCTCGCGCCCAAATAATGCGGTGTTAATAGTGATCGATCATTAAAAGTGGCTATTCGAGGAAATTGGGGTAGTTTGAGAGGATAATCGAGAGTTAAGGACAATTGTGGATATCCAGACTACTAGAATTCTTGAAGAAGAGACTGGGGTACCTGAGGAGCGAGGAAGACAAAGGCACCTGGTGAGGAGCTTTAAAAAGCTAAGACCCGACTTGTTAGGGTAGTGCCCGAAATTAAAGACAAGATGGATAAGTCGATGGTTGGGTGTGTTACCTTGGTTGAACAAGTGGAGAATAACAAGATATTCGATAAGGGATATGAGATCTAAAAATTCTAGTGTTGGAAATGAAAATGATCCTACGGAGGTAGTGAAGATTTTTGGCTCCGCCAATCACTAAGTTAGTGATTTAAACTATTTTAATAGTTTTGCCAAAGATAAACGGGGTGGCGCTCGCTTAAAGGCCATTGCATTTTGTATCTTGTTTTACTATGTTTCCTATCTGTTGAGGCAATTAAACGTTACTCATGACATGCTTGACTTTACTGCTTTATGATTTCAAATCCATGATTGGGTTGTACACATTTGTGATTATTTCGGTATCTTCCCTTTTATTCTTGTATTTGTTTGGCGTGATAAAAGTATCACTTTTCAAACTCCGTTTATGTGCACTCACTATATGTCATGCCTTTAAACATGTTAAATTTATGAGTGACCAAAGAAGTGAAAAGGATCGAGGGCGAGGGGTTAAGCAACTCCCAACTCAAGGGGACGATTATAGAGGGACTGCTGGACTGAACCAAAATCCTAGAAATGAAGGAAAATAATCGCGTAGTTATTGCTATTAACCAAACGATTGATGCCCTAGTATGATTAGTGGAGCATTAAAACTCTAAACCAATCAACCAATCTGGGGACCCAATGAGATGTGAAAATGGAATGATTCTTGAAATTTGCCTATCTAGGCTTAACTTCGAAATAGTAAGATTGATTTGAAAGGATACAATAAGGCACTAGTGAGAGCAAGAGGTTATGATTTCTTCTCGAACAACTTTGTAGATAAGTATTGGAAAGTGAACTAAGACATGAAACTTCCATATTAAGGAATAAGGCCCCGTATCTTGTTGTGTTTATAAATGATGATAGTAATCTCGTGAAAACCTAAGAATTTGCCCGTATTAAGTAGAGAATAGTTAAGATTTATATGCCGGGGTAACCTATAAGTGAAAGAATGCAAGAGTAATACGGCTCGAGCTTCCATTATGAATAGCTATTCACTTTGATCCTTTGATTTGCCTGGCAGGTTAGTATTTGACTTAAGTGAATTGGTAAGATGACAATTTCGGAAGAAATGCGTAAAGAGATGAACATTCTTCGAAATGTGGTAGAATTTCAAAAGAAATTGGCTGACTACTGGGAAGGACGGTGGAAGCAGGAATATGCAGAGAAAACTGAGTTGCTACGTAAGAATGTAGAACTGGAGAAGGAATACAAGGAAAATCCTCAAATTGGTCAAGCCGTCACTTCTCACGCAAATTGTGGATACTGTGGCAAAATGAACCACACTTAGGACAAGCGCTGGATAAAGCAAGGAAAGTGTCTGAGGTGCGGTAGTATCGAGTATAAGATTTCGAATTGCCCTAGTGCATATAAAAAGCGGAAATACTCTGCGGCCCACTAGTTTCACCACAAAATGATTGAGTGTCAGATAGGGGTCTAAGTGATGGAAGTTTTCAAGTGGGGGTAGATAACTCCACTCGAGAGATAGAGGTTGTAACTTTACCCTAGACTAGACTGGCACTTTTGAAGATTTAATCTTTTGTATAAGGGAAAATCTTTTGTTATTTTGTATCTTGGTAACTCAGCAGGTTTTGCTATAATCTTGTTGTTTTCCTTTCCCTTTTGAAATGGTTTGATAAACCTATCCCAACTTGATGTACCTATTATGATCCTTATGACATATGAAACTTTACTTCGCTTTTGATTGGTTTTATGACTTACATGTATGTTCAAATCATGCCCCACTTTTTTAGATTTATAATAAGATACGAATGGTGTTAGACGTAGTCGAGATTGTGCTTGAAAATATAGACCACCCTGAGGCCTTGGAGGCGACCAGGGATCGTAACCAAATTGAGAACTTGGTGTTGAAGTTGGGATCCAATGTTTGATCGCCAATTTGAGATATTAAAAGTGGTGAGATTTGGGTTAGTGAAAAGAAATATTTGATGAATTGAATGAAACTAACGATTAAGGACCAGATATCATATTTGGAATGGACGCTTGAGACTATATATATATACCGATAATCGAGACTTGAACGATGTGACTATTAAGAACAAATATTCCGTAGCCCCACATAAACGAGAATTTTGATCAATGGCCAGGAGCAGTGAATCAGGAATTTAAAGTAGAACTATTGCCGGTTGAGGATCCTAGAAACTGATGTGTTAGGACCACTCCCAACTCAAGATGGGGACACTTTGAACTTTCAATTACGCCCTTTGGGTTGACCAATGCACTAGTAGCAATTATGGCCTTAATGCGTCAAGGTTTTAAATCGTAATTGGATTAATTTGTGGTGGCATTTATTGATGATCTATCAGAATACTCTAATGTTTGAAAAGATCATGGAAAAACACTTGATGATAATTTTACAAACTTCGAGAAAGCACCAACTTTCGTTAATTTCAATAAATGTGAGTTCGATTGGAAGGAAATAGCCTTTCTAGGTTATACAATATCTAAGGAAGGAATTGTTATTGACTCAGCTACAGTGGACGTTGTTTAAGAGGAAACGACTAGAAAATCCTACCGAAATTTGGAGTTCTTGGAGGTAGTTGAACCTTTCCTTTGGTTTGATCAAGGAATTTTCCAAGAGTGCAAGACTTGGCAAGTTATTTGGGATTTTAAATGTGAGGAAAAATTTTAAAAGTGAAAGGTGTTTAACCGATGCACTTGTGTTAGTCCTACCGAGTTGAGGAAGTAGTTTTGTGATTTATCCAGGTGCTTTAAAGGATGGATTAGAATGTATATTAACGATACATGATGAGGCGATTGTGTATGTCTCTAGAAAGTTAATATATCACGAGAGAAAATAGCCAACTCATGATTTGGAGTTAGTGGCGGTAATAGTAGCATTAAGAGTGAATGTGTTACCTATGTGAGGTAGACATAAGGCCGATTATGTTGCCCTATGACTTGGAAATTAAAATATCTAATGAGGAAAATCAAGGTCTGATTGCTAGTTGAATGAATAGAAATTGTGAAGCATAGGTTGAAAAAACGTAAGTTAGTGATTGATCTGGTAGACTTAACCATTACGAGAATGATATTGTCCTAGGTGTGAATTTCGAGGATGAAATTCCTTTTAAGGAGGAGAGGATGTGAGGACCAGAAAATTTTCTTATTTATCGAATATTACAAGTTTACTTAAATATTTATTTACTCATTTTCTCTGAATTATTTATTTCGACCATTTAAAATCCATTTATATGGAACAACGCCTCTTTTATATTTATAAAGTGTTTTGTTGGAAAATTCACTTTTCAAAAATTCGTTTAGTTCGGAACAACGAGTGCACATCTTTCGAGACTATACTTGAATCGGGAGTGTATTAATATTGGAGAGTTAAGAATGATCAATGGTAGATTAAGAAAGGTTCATTGAGGAATTAGTACTCGACTCATGTGAGCACTCGCAAAAATTTACCTATTTTAAACTCCTATTACTAGATCATTTAATTATTTATTTGGCCAATTGCCCCGAATATTATTTTCTAACCTCTCTAGACCTAATTACATGGATGTATAGCTTAATTATATTTTTAAAGTGACTTGTTTTCAAATTTATTTTCTTGGAAGTTCGGTAAGTGAGAATAATGAATACGCCTTTGGAGACAATAGCCGATCTGAGAGTACAATGAGTTTGAAAAATTGGAAACATGTACATTAGTCTCAAAATAGGTATTTTTATGTTTAAGTGCTCAATTATTAGTTAGTAATACTATCGTTATAAGAATTTCTTAGAAATTTCGCTTCATTGCGCACAAATTGGAAGTACGTGTTTTTACGCGCGCGATTAATGGAAGGATCTTAAACTTTTATTTTGGGACTATAAGAGTGAATAATGATGATATGAATGTAAGTGCATTAGATATTTAGTGCACTAGTGCAACAAATTTAAGAGGAATCGAACACAAAACGCGCGCGTACGGGCACTATTCGCAGTTGACTTTTGTACACAAAATACTTAACCATTAAGCTTCCTTTAAGAAGCTAGCTCCATCAGATTTTTGCCCTCTCTCTCCTCACTCAAACAGCCGAACAATAAGGAAGAAAAACAGCTCCAATTTCTTCCTCATTTCTTCATCAATCTTCCACCAAATCACACCAAAATTCAACCACACTTAGCTAATCACTTGGAGACCACATCAAACTAGGAAAGAGGGCTGCTTTCATGGTTTTTCTTGGCCTAAGAAGAGCGGAAAATTTCTGTCTTGATCATCTAGCAAAGTAAGTGATGATCAACCTTGATAATCTTGATTTATGGAAGTAGTAGTGCACATATAAGCTCATGCATGCATGTGGGTAACTTGTTTATGTTGAAAAAATTGTTGTGTGGGCTCTATGAACTCCTACTTTGGTTGGATGGACTGATTTGATGAATGATGATGCTATTAATGTTGGTTGTTTAGTACTTAAATTAGTGGAATAATGTTGGGTTGTTGGTAGAAACTCAAGGAAGGTGCAATGAACAAAAGTGACCATTTTACCCCTGCCATGTTCGTCCACTTTGGTGTGAAATTTTGAGGTTCTAATGACTTTTTTATGATGTATACATGTTATATGAATGGTGTAGAAAGTTTCATTGAAAAATAACATGATTTGGTTGGTCAATTGTAGTGATTTCAAAGGTTTAGCAAAACTGGAAAATTTTCCCAGATTGCCCAGGCAGTCTTTTTCTTTTGGCCATAACTCTTTACTTTGATGTCAAAATTGAGTGCGTTTGTAGCACTGGAAACTAGACATTTCCAGCTTTCCAACGGTATAAAATTTATGTTCTGGTTCCACTTGAGTGAACCACACCAACCGTTTGAACTTGGCTGCCCCGTTTCATTAGTTGCCTAGAAGGCAGAACATGAATTACAATTTGATGCTCAAATGTGGACTAGTTGTAAACAGATTTTGAAAATAGTTTCTTCTGAAAAATTGTAGCTTTATGAATGTGTTTTCCAACGCCACAAACGACGCCCAATTTGGAGTTAAATTGAGTGATTTGTGGCCGTATTTCGAAACTGATTTCTTGAAGAAAAACCCTCATGTTGGACAGATTTGTAACCAATTTTGATTTGAGACTTGCTCTTCGCAATTCTTGGTTTAAATCACCTACCAAATGTATCTTGGATCCTTATTAGACCTGGTTAGCATAAATGAGACATGTTTTAAGCATTTTATTGGCCAAAGGTTTGAGAAAAAGAAAACTAGTGGTGCAAGGCAGCTTTGCCTTGGAGATTTAGAAACTTTGATGGTTTCATTAACCAACTTTCCGAATGAATTTTCCTATGAAATTTGACAAAAAAATAGTCCTTATATAGTAGTATAATACTGCTAATTTTAGTGCCATTCCGAGTCCATTTCGATACTCGAACAAAATCCCAAAATTGGTACTTTAAACCTGAAAATTTCATAATTAATTCAAATTTTCAGCAACTTTGAGCTATCATATCTCGGTGCTCAAACCTCTAATTCTTGATCTGCTTGTTGTGTTTTAAACCTTGATTGCAACACTAATTGAGTTCTGAATCTCAGAGGCTAGTTCACATTGTGTGAATTCTGGCGAATTTTCAAAGTTGGCCAAAAACCAACCCTGAAAACTGCCTTAGTGTTAAAACAACAATTTTGAGCCAATTTTTGGATACCTTCCATTTGGAATCCTGGAAATGTGTCTTCTAGGAACTTTTAGTATTTTGGAAGAGAATTCCAACGGTACCAAGTTTTCCAATTTTGAACTTGTAAAGAGTGAGATATGATTTTTCAAAAATCTCGTATCAAAACTGAAATTTTCAAAATTTCAGGAAATGGAGTTTTTCAAATTCTCCTTTTTCCCTCGATATCACTTGAACGTTTTATACTTGATTTTGAAGATGAAAACTTGATTTCTCTTGTACTTTAAAACCCTACTTTTAAGACATAATTCGCGAGTAATTTAGGCTCATTTTAGTGAAATTTTCTAAGATTGTACAAGCGTGCAATCACTACAAGAAAAAAGGTCATTAGTGACAACATTTCCCAGTGATGGCAAAAAGTCGTCACAAAATGAGGTTGTTTAGTCACGACATTTAAGGTTGTCACAATTGATATAAATCAGCTAAGTCTTCAGTGACAACCCTTAATTGTCGTCACAAAACAACTTCGCGCCATGGGACTTGGAAAACACGAGTTTTAGGATAGTGACAACTTGATAAAAGTTGTCAGTGATTCTACCTCTTTCTTTGACAACTTTTCATTGTTGTCACTGTTTATATTTACTGACGACCGATTTTCGTCAGTAAAACTATAGCGTAGTTAGTGACAACATAGTATCATCACTAACTTGAACATCTCCAATGCAATTATTCAATTGTGAGCCTTAATATTAATTTAATTTTTTTAAAATTTGGTGATTTATTAAACTATTTATAGTTACTCAAATTATAATAGGTTTTTAACTGGAAAAAGTAATGAAGGTTTCTAGTTAGAATAACTATATAAACTATTACAACTTGAGAAAGATACATTTACCAGTTATTTGAATTTAGCAAAAATTTTCCATCCATTATAATTTTTTAATAAATATTTTATGAAGTAGTGATTAGAAATATATAAATAAATTTAAATAAAAATTGAATCTAAAAACTGATTTGGATTGTCTTGATTGACTAGTACCAAAAATTTGTTCAAACTAGAAATGAAAAAAAAAGTGGCTCAGGTACTATACACCAAGAAAAGGAACTGCTGTTAATCCCCCTCCCCCAACACAAACAAAAACGTCTTCAGTACTCTTTACACTCTCAATCCCTCGGTCAACTCCTTTATTCTCAACCCTCTTTATTCATTTTCTAAAACCTTAGCAGCAGCGGAGGCGGCAGCCGCCGTCATCAAAGATGCAAATCTTCGTGAAAACCCTGACAGGGAAGACCATCACCCTTGAGGTGGAGTCTTTCGACACCATCGGCAATGTCAAGGCCAAAATCTAGGACAATGAGGGCATTCCCCCAGACCAGCAGCAGTTCATCTTCACCGACAAGCAGCTGGAGGATGGCCGCACCCTAGCCAACTACAACATCCTCAAGGAGTCCACCCTCCGCCTCATCTGCCGCCTCCCATAGAATAGAAAACAAAACACAGTTCTTCACCAACTGTCTAACGATTGGTTATCCTTCTGCGATGTTGAAGGGTAAAAGTTCGCTACCAACTCTCTACAACAAAGGTAGGTTCTCTTATGTACATTTTCTCTCCCTAATTTTCCCCCAATTTTTATTTGCCCTAATTTTTTTGCCCAAAATTTCAGCCCAATTTTTTTACATATTGTTTGGGTTATGCATGGATGCAATCGTCTCCTTCTTCTAGAGGTGTTTAAGTTGTGAATGTAATTATTCAATCTTTTCATGTACACGCAAGGAGTTTTAGTGGGTTAGACTACGGTATCAATTCGTGTTTGGGCTTAAAGGGGCGAAGGTGAGTTTCAATGATCGAGTTGTTGGATCAGTTTACACTTTAATGTTTCTTTTGACTAAAATGATTCAAATCCAAAAATAATCAGTATTTACTCTAATGTTTGATTTTTTTTCCTTGCATGTTTAGGAAGTCAGATGTACTGAGTAGAACTTCTTGTAGTTTCAAATTTTTTCATTGTTTATTTTTATTTAATTGGATATGCTTTGTTAAATTTACTTAGCATGACTGTTAGTGTTAGGTTTAGTGGGACTGTAAATAAATGGATATCTAATCTTTTGTACAAATGATTTAATTGGATATCTTAGCATCGAAGCTATTCAAATGGTTCAGGCACTCAACCGGGCCAGAGCCAATAATAGTTGTCCACTGGAGCCTGTGCTTCAAACCAGCTTTGTATATGTTAGTCGTTCTTCCCGAACTCATTTGCCAGAACCAATGTTATTTGGCTCTTAAGGTTTTTGAAGAAATTCAGGAGTATTGGTGTAGGCCTCAAATATCACTGTATGCTGAATTGGTCTCACTTTTGGGAAGCAATGGATTCCTTGAAGAGGTTGAACTTCTTTTCATTAAATTGAAAAAGGAACCTTGTTTAGAGCCTGATATTAACGATTTTAATGCATTGCTAGAGATTTTAGCAAATTTCAACCTCATTGGGCTAGCGGTTGAGTGCTTTTACCTGATGAAATCTATAGGTTGTGACCTGGATATTGTCATTCAAGATATTAATCAATGTTTTACAGACAAATGAGGAAGCAAGTCTTTCAGCTTTTTATGACTGGAAGCCCATAAATATTTTGGTCAATCTCTGAATTTTGAGAGGGAGAAGGATACTTATTAAGCTCAAACTGACTTGGTTACGCTGGCAGGATGCAATCTGATAGACCTCCCATTGCAAGTCTTTAGCATTTTCTACCCTGTTAGGAAAGTTTTTTCACTTTTTTTTAGCAGTTAGAAGCTATTTAAATATTTGTAGCCAAATTTTTCAGTGACTTTAAAATCTTACTTATGGAGACAAGTGCAATGGTTATGCTTTGCAGCTAAAAAAATGATTTAATTGGTGATGCAATCAACAAATTATTTGTTTGAGACAAAAGCTTAAAAGTTTGTTATGTTAGTGGATCTTCAAGATTGGCTTGGGGAAACTGAAAAGAAGAAGAGATGAAATTAAAATATTTAAGACCCAATTCATGCTGAAGTATCCAACTTTCACTTATCATACCAAACTAAGAATCACTCTCCTTTGCCCAATATATCATTGCAACCGATATAATGCTATTGTTTTGAGTTATGATTAGTCTCTATGATTAGGTAGCTTATGTTATTTTGGTGTTAACCATTACAAGTTTGGAGCAAAATTATGCTTAGTCTCTATGGTTGGGTAGCTTATGTCATTTCAGTGTTAACCATTACAGGTTTGGAGCAAAATTATGACTTCATCAATCAGATTTCATTTAGACAAAGACGCTCCGGTTTCCTCTATTAGTTATAATTTGTTGATTATTTATCATTAGGTGAGATAGGACATCTGAAATCATGTTATTTTATTAATCATTTGCAAAATTTCTAGGATAGCAAAGTACTTGCTAACAATAACTACTGAGGCCTCTGATGTTCATAGGCCTTCATGACTATCTCAACATTTCTTTTTCTTCTTTTGTAAACTTTTGTTTAAATACATTAACATGTTTTATGTTGACCTTGGTCGATCAATCCTTGGTTTTGATGATTAACAAACCAAAATGTAGATTTGGGCTAATATTTTTATGTGAGCAATTTGTTAGAACAGATTCTTGTGGCACAAAAGAAGAAGCAAAAACAGGGCACTCATGTGGGACGTCTGAAAGGAAGCTATCGGACGTCCGAAAGGATGAAGAACATCAGGAAGGATATTCTGTCGGATGCTCGTGAGAAAGCATCGGACGTCCGGATGGATCAGACACACTCTTCGGACGCACATCGATCGTGTCGGACGTCCTAAAAATTCCACGAATATTTGATAACTCTCTGGACGACGTTCGGACGCAGGGTTCGGACGTCCGAAAGGTGGTTTGGACGCAGGGTTCGGACGTCCGACAGGCCAACGGCTAGTTTTGACAGCATTTAATATTTGACCGTTGGAGAGCCTTTTGGAGCCATTTCTCACCTTCTATAAACACCCCAAAGCACAAGAAGTAAAAGGACTTTTGCCAACACAAAATACAAGCTTACAAGTGAGATTTTTGAGTAGAAAGATTCTTTGTTGGTTGTATAAGGGGTTGGGGAAGTTGGGTTGTGAGGTTGCTCAAGTGAAGGTTACTCTCTAAGAGGAGTAAAACCTTGGTGAAGGTGAACCTATCACTTGAAGTGGTAAAACCTTGGTGAAGGTTGCCTCATTTGTATAAAATAGTTCTAAATTGGGTGTGTGATCTTTCGAGTGTAGGTTGTTGAGGGTTAACTAGAATAGTTGTAAAACTCCTTGGCTCAACCAAAGTGTGTTTGGGGTGAGGAAGGAGTGAGCCTTCACATGTACATCTTGGTTAGCATCGCCATCTATTGAAGAGGCTATTGGATTGATATTTGGTTTGCATTTCTTATTTTTTCTCTTTAATTAAGTTTTCTTTATTGTGCTTAAATTTGATATATCTTTGTGCATCATTGTGAAATTGTTTGTACTCATTGGGTTGCACCAGGCCTTACATTTTATGTGGCTAAATTGCAGGTTTTTTAAGTTGTTCTTTAGAACTATTTGGGAAGGAGCAGGATGATTATCTACTTCTCATGAGTTGAGTGCTCCACTTGGTATCAATTTGTAATAAAATTTCATCAAGTTTAATTTTTTGGGTCAAAATTTAGTCTGTAATTTGTGTGGCTAAATTGCAAGTTTTTTAAGTTGTACTTTGGAGCTTGTTTTGGAAGAGCAGGATGATTATCTGCTTCGCATGAATTGGGTGCTCCACTTGGTATCATTCTTAAATAAAGTTCCTCATGTTTTAATTTTTTTTGTTCAAAATATAGCCTATAATGGCTGAAAGTATTATTTTTGTGATTAGAGAAGTGGAACATGGTAATTTGAACCAAAGATAGGACTCATTTTTTGGTTAGAGTTGACATGCTATTTAGAAGCATTTAAACCAAAATAGCGTGAATTAATGCCATGCAAAAATTAGTTAATTTCTCCTAGAATTGATGGATTTGTTATTATTTCTAGCAATTGAGCTCTTGACATAGGCTCAGGATATCTACTAGGATATTGTTGGTGTGAGAACCCGTAAATTCCCTAATATTTTTCCTAGGGTTTTTCCCCTTTAATTGCATGTTTTCTGCGTTTTCTGGCCTAGGAATATTTTATTGGTGGATTTTATGAGTAATTATAGTTTTTAGATGATTTTTCTAGCATTGGATAGTTTTTGAAAAATTAAGTATATAGAAAGGACGTGGGACCCACTAGTGCGGAAAGTTCGGAAAAATTCGGCCAATAAGGTTAGATTCCGGATACTGTGTAAAATGTATCGGGTGTTAATGGATAAGTAGAGGAGTGTGAAGTGATTGATTTGAGAGGTGAACAAAGGATAGAAATGCAATTAATGTGATGCCAAGTGTCACCATGATATTGGTTAGGACTTAAGAGTTACTATTCATTTTCTTGACTATTTTGACTAAGTGGTTAATATCTTCAAAAAAATCACAAAAATTCACCATTTTCACCTCTTGATGGCCGAACCTCTCTAGCAAGAAGAAAGACAAAATTCTTCAACTTTCTAGCTTCCATTTCACTCAATCTTCCAAAACCAACCACATAACTTAGATTCTACTCCATAAAATCTATCCTTTGGGTGCTTGTGAGTGGTCTATTGAAGTTTGTTTGAAGGTCTTAGGTGGCCAACATCTCTACATCTCTTGTTTCTTAGGTAAGTGATGTTTGACTACTCCCTTATACTTAATGATGGTTATTTTATGCCTAATGGTGGCTAAGGTGTGAGAATATGTGATTTCTTTCTTGATTTGAAGTGATTTGGTTGAGTTTTTTTATTTTTGAGGAATTTTCTGGTTTCATATGATCTTGATGGTGTGGTTGTTTTTGATGGTTGGTAATAAGGGGCTTTGACTCTAGTAGGTGTGAATTGTTGATAAATGCAATTAATTTTGACTTTGGAGTGAATTGAGAAAAGTTAGAGGCCGAATTGGACTTTGCTCAAAACATGAAAGTTGTAGGTATTGATGAGTTTGAAGTGCCTGCAAAATTTCAGGGCATTTGGATGAGTGTAGAGAGAGTTATGCCGTTTTTACTGTTGCTGTTCTGGGTGAACAGAATGTGCGAACTGCGATAGTAATTGTCTGTTTTGACTGGAATTGATTTGGATTTTGTTGTTGGTGTCTTCTGATGAAATGTAGCTTGATGTCTTAGCTTTCATATGCCTTTGGAATCAATGCATTTGGACCTGTATAGACTGAATTGGACTGATTACAGTTTTGTGGGATTTGGGAACCTGCAATTACGGTTCTGGGTTAGTTTTCTGCATTTTTGACCTAGTTGTGCTAGGATTTGGACTGAGTGGCCTTCTACATTGTTGTAGCCCTGTCTTTTAGCTTCGAGATGGTGGGTCTTACGCCCTCATCCGAGGAGCGTAGCGTATTTTGTGCCATTACCGCATTTGGAAGCCAAAAACTATTTTTTTTTGTAAGGTCACATTAGTGCATTGCTGAAATTTCTGGTTTGCTATGATGCTTGATTATGCATATGAAACCCTATTGGGTTATAATTGGCTTGGCTTTGTGACTCGTTATCGAGTCTTATGGTATTTGTTTACATATTTTAGGGTGTGACGTTAGTGCACGACGTACTAGGGATGACGGTGCATGAAACCTCACTTGCTTAAGTGGTGAGTATACTACTCACTTGGATTTATAATGTGGCTTTGCTATATGTGATTGTGATGCCTTGAAGGCTTGTTTGGCTATTGGAAATGATTAGGGTGAGGGTGTACTTGACCGCCCTCATTCCTTTTATTCTTGTGACCGATTGTTTACCGTTTCACTGTATTACTGTACTGCTATATGAATTCTTGGATTTCATTCATGGAAATTGTTTGGGTGTTGGTTGGACGAGTATCCAACGGCCCTACTGTACTGAGCTCGACCCCGTTGGCATTCAATTGAACCGAGCCAGCGAGGGCTTGGTCGTGCAAATTGACTAGCCACGGGGACTGAAATGGGAATCTTGTGGTAATGAGACCCTTGGTTCCGGTGTACTCGAGTATCACCTAAAGTTACTGCTTGGAGTGCGGGCCCGGTTGGGGAATGTTGGGTGGAAGGAATGGAAGTGAAGAGAGGTCTACGGTTTGGTACTTTTAATATTGACGGAGGGTCAATTGAGTTAGATCAAGCATGTAGCGTGGAAATGGGCTCTTGAGAGCCGACCGTATCCTTTTCCCAAATTGTTTTGCTTATTATTTGAATATTTGCAATGAACGGTTATGTTTAAGTGATCTTGGCTGATTGTGTGATAGTTGCTCACTGAGCTTTAGCTCACACCATTCCATTTGTTTTCCTTACAGGAAAATAATCACTTTTGGAAACTCATACTTGTTGGTTGCCAAATTGAGCCATGTATATGTCTATTTTGAATAGCTCTTTGCATGAAACCCTAATGTGTATTGGGTTCATCTTTTGATTGGCAAACCGAACTTTGTCTACCTATGATGAATAGTGTTTGACATGCCGATTTGGTTGTAAATGTTGAAATGTATTAATGGTTGGTGGGATTTCGGATTCTACTATTCCAGGCACTGTTCATCGTTTTCATTTTTTTTTATTTATTTTGTTATTTTGATACTTGTGGCTTGTTCGAGCGCGCTTATACTTTCCCGAAACGTTTTAGATCGCGTGAACTGATCCGTAGTCCTGGCGAGAGCTGGGCAGGCAGTCCGCTAACCCCTTTGGTTCGCCTTAGGGGAAGGTGGGGCTGTTACAGTTGGTCTTTCAATCAGGCTGTACTTCTCGTTTTTGGGTATCTTTACGTGTGTTTTTGAGGTTGTTCTATGTCTCTGTTGACTGCTGCAATAGATCCTTGGCTATCCTGTCATTGCCAAACTATAGTGGGCAGTTAGACTTGGAACAAACATTCTTGAAATATTGAAACAAAGTGTTTTTGATGTTGTCAACCCATCAAGCAGATTTCTGATACCTTGCTAAAGAATTGATTTGAAGGCCAAAAAATTCTTCAAATTCTTGTTTATGATTTACCGCTTAAAAAGTTGTGAACTTATCTATGCTACCTGGTATGACATAAAATTGAACTTGCTTCAAAAAATCATTTAGATAAGTGTGATATACCAATTTAATAGACTTGTATGTTAAACAAACATGCATACCCTTCATCAGAATTGACTAATTTTATACTAGGTGCCCACTTGCTTGGAAGGTCAACATAAGAAATAATAAAACTGATAAAAGTTGCCTTTGACTATCTAGACTTTCTTTTCATGAGCATATTAAGCTCTAGTTTTGACCCATTTTTTCTCTTTAGTTTTGGATGCTAATGACCATACTTTTAGTTAATATCCAAATGATACATTAAAAAAATGATTGAGTTTATTTGCTGGCAAATCCTTAAGTTTTCTATTTGTTCTTCTCAAGTTTTGCTTTTCACTTACCAATTCTTGTACTATTTTAATGTAGATATATGTTGTCTATTCAAACATTTTGGGAGAGCAGCAGTAGCAATGACTGCTTGACTGAAGAACAATGGAGACGAAGCTATCGTTTGCTTAGGAAGTGTTTAGGCATTAGACATTTGTTTTAGGAATCGGAATTATTTTGTATTTGTGAAAATTTAGACTGCATACAACTTATCAAAGTATGGGTAATATTGAATATTTTGGCTTATTTAATGTAATGGATCTCTTTGGTTATTTATTGGCAAGCTTTGTTATTTTGCTTTCATTTTTAAGACATAATTGACTGATTCTAGTTGGAAAAGTGTTTTCATGAAACAATAGTGACAAGGTGAATTTCTCCATTGACAACAATCTGTTGTCACTAAATGAAAAAACATTCAGTGACTACAAAAGTTGTCAGTAATTAATCAATATTAGATGACCTCAGACTCGTTTTTATTGACGATATTGCTTCAAGTATCAATGACAAGTCTCAAGTTGTCACTAGAATTATATTAGTTACTGACGACAATTGTTGTCACTAATAAGTACTATTCACTGACGACTTTTAAGGTCATCACTGTATACTTTTACCGACGGGCATTTAGTGACGACTCTGTGACGATCTAAAACTTGTCAATAAAAGTCATTACTGACAACTTTATATTTTTTTGTGACAAAAACACCTTGTCACTGATGTTCAATTTTCTTGTAGTGAATCTTTCTTTATAATTGGGGTTTATAAGTGATTGTTCACTATTAATTGTTCAGGCTCGCACGAGGACCTTTAAGAGGATCCTACAGTGGACGCTTGAACTTCAAGTAACATTTCTCCTTGGTTGACTTGGTGAGTGTCAAGTGCATGATTACTTGAACTCCTGTGAATTTGATACATGCTTACTTGGTATCCATGACTTGAGATTTTGAAACTGGAGTCGAGTGTGTACTTTATCGCACTCGTTATCATTTGAAATCAATAACTCATGATTAACTTGTTTGACATGAAATGAATGACCTGTTGGACATGACATGAATGCTTGAATATATCACATGCTTGCTTGACTTGAAATAGTATGCTATGGCTGCATCCATCGCTGGAGTGAATCTCCTCGACACTTAAATGTACATGGGGGACGCCCAAACTCATAGGCCAACCTTGGAACTCGAGCTGACATGGGTTTGGTCGGGAACCTCGGTGAGCCATGAGAATCACATGATAAGTTTGATCTATTGGAGAGATCTTGCTTGGCATACTCGTTGAGTATCGCCTTATAAATGTCGTGCGGGCCCGGTGGGGTATGTACGGTGGACAGACATGAGAAGTAATTGGGGATCTACGGATTGGAAATATCGACCCGGTAGACGGAGAGTCATCACGGGATGATAAACGAATGGAAATTGCAAAGCAAGTGGAACTTAGCTCCTGAGAACTACCATATCCTTGAATTGTTTCTGGTTACATTTCATTGAAATTGTTAATTACTCGCACTTTATCATTTGACCTGTTATTTGGGATTGGTACTTGGACTATGTGCTTGCATGTGTGTTCTTGGCCTCACGAGCGTTTTTGCTCACCCTATAGATTTGTTTTCCTTAACAGGATTGGTTTTGGAGTGAACTTGGAGAAACCACCTTTTGTACTTTTGGCTTAGGGTTCCTACTGTATTTTGGGCCAGACCTCTTCTTGGTTGTACTTTTGGGGATCTAATGTATGATTGGGACATTTGATGTATCTGGGTGTTGTATATTTTGGGTATTGATGTAACTTTTGGAAATCCGATGTAAGAATTGAATCATTGATATATGTATTGTTAAGTTCAAACGTTTTCGCATTTGCTTACTTTACTTCGTGGTAACGACTAGTATTGTGTTAAGGTTGAATGGATATTGTCTTGAATCCTGACGAGAATTGGGCAGGCGTCCCACAGATACCCTCTGATTCGCCTTAAGGAGAAGTGGGGGGCATCACAAAGTACCTTGTATTAGTAATTGCAATATCTCATTTTTTTACAGTTCCATTACTTTCGAAATTTCATAAATTGGTCCCACTTTAGAAAGTCTTCCAAACACATTTATATTACACACAAATGAATAAGTATAACACATATAGTTATCTAGGAATCACTACTTTCAAATAAATAAAATTAAAAGTAATATTTATAAAAGTAGTATTTACCCTATTAACTTATTACATCATACCTGATAAGAATGTAAAAACTTGACATTGTGAAGAGAGATCATTGAAATCGATGAATTCAAATTTGTGAAATTTTATTGGATTCAATTAACTTTTTCTTTTCCATAAATTTCGTGCTATGCACTATATCTTGATAACACACTTAATAATAAAATTTATTAAGAATCCTATTAGGAAACTACTTGCCGTCTCGTTAAGTCACGTAGGTAAGACAAAACATGAAAGGATAAGAATGAGGATACTATTTTATTATATAAAATTTATTAAGAATCTTATTAGGAAACTACTTGCCGTATCGTTAAACCACGTAGGAAAGAGAAAACATGAAAGGATAAGAATGAGAATACGACTTTATTATATATATATATATGATTGCTAAAATACTCAGAAAATTCTTAAAACAAAAAAAAATTCAGTTAGACATAGTAACATATATCATATAGGGGTGGCAATTTCTGACACGACCCGAAAACACGACACGAACCTAACACGAAATTAATGGGTTTGGGTTGAAGTTTTGGGGGTTCGGATCAGAATCGGGTCGAACCCGATGAACCCGAAAAGAAAATAGGTCAATTTCGGGTCAACCCGTGGTGACCTGATATGACCCGATATGACCCGTTTACAAATTAAAAATAATTTAATAAACATAAAAATTATTTTATCTAACTAAACTAAATCATTCTTTTTTTTCAAAAGCATTAATTACTTAATCCTAAATGAATTTATTTACCTTGTATGAAGTTAAAATTATTATATTTGAACAAATAATATAATTCGTTTTAATTTATTTTATATTTGGTTTGGAATAAAACACTTTTACGGTGTTTAATTTATTTTAGATTTGATTTTGAAATTATTTATTTAAATTTTTATTACTTGATGATGTAATTAATTTTGTGAGAAATTGATTTTATTAGAATTTACAGTAATAAATTAATAAATTAAAATTAATTTTCGGGTCATTTCGGCTCGACCTGCCAACCCGCCAACCCAAAATTTTAGAGTTCGTGTCAGATATACTGACCCGTCACGGGTTGACGGGTCGGGTTCGGGTCAACGATACCCGCCAACCTGATTGGACCCGAATTGCCACCCCTAATATCATACAAGGTAACGGTTGACTTTTGTTCCTCATTTTTTGATCGTGGCCAATCTTATAAGTGGCGTAGCCATGGTTAGCTGAGGGGATGCAAATTTTTTTTAAACTTTAATATAGGCTATAAAAAAATTTAAAAATGTTAGTTTTCGCCCCCTGATAATCCTCATACTACATAATAGCACAAAATGCAATTAAAAAACTACATAATTCTCAAACTCACATCAGCACCTGCAAACACCAAATGCTACATCACTTTTAAAAGGAACAAAACTCGGATTATATATCACATTTCCAAAATGTCAAAATTACGGGAACAAAGGAGGCAGCAAAAACAAATTTGATTCTGAAATTAGAAGTTGAGACGAGATGAAACCTTAATATGCAAATTCAGCCTGCCACTTTGGGCACCCAAGAACTAAACCAAATTTTTTAGCCCTTCAAACTGGATTAAATTTTAACTGACTGAAGTTGCTGGATCATCAACTTTAACTTCTTGAACCATGCTTGGAAGTTGGGAGATAAACTCTGTCAAGTCATTCAAGGACTCATAAGAAGAACCACCTTTCTGCAAACCAGCTTCTAGTTTATCTTTCATCACTGACATTCTTTGCCTTCTGCATCAACCATTAGTCGTCTTATAGATTTCTCAATGCTCCCTCTATCCAGCACATTCTCAATTTCCAGGCCTACCTTCCATTCATAAGTCAAGTATCTTGCATTTGATGATTGGTCTGCAAAATGTGGTCTGCAAATCATTGGAACGCCTTCGCAGATGCTTTCTATTGTTGAATTCGAGCCACAGTGGCTCCAAAATCCCCCCACAGCGCTATGTGCCAAAACTTTTTTCTGAGGTGCCCATTTGACTATTAGGCCACTTTCTCCTAGTAATGCTTTGACGCCCTCAGGAAAGTGATCTTCCAACTGAGATCCATCCATAGAATCTGAGCTAAGAACCCATATAAATGGAATGCCACTTGCAGAGGCCCCATCCTGGGCCTGGACACGTGGCAGCCCAGGGGCGGTCCGAGCTGGGCTGGCGCCTCGGGCCCAGGGGGAACCAGTCCAGGGTGCGCGGCCATTAGGGCTCCGGGAGGCTCCCGATGGCTACCCCGCGAAGGGCGGGGAGAGTCCCCCTTCGTGCGGGGATGGGGAGCTATCCAGGGCAAGTCCCGGAGCGTACGGAGGTCGGACTCCTAAACGGGTATAAATGGTAGTACATACCAACGGTACAAGGTACGCTGACTATTGGTAGATTACTCTGACAATACATTATTCTAAAACACTCCGTCCACCGGCAAAGAACTAACTTGACCGTCGGAGTGCCCCCGGGGACGACCCTCGGGCCCCCCTACCAGTTCACCTTCGTTTGTTTTGCAGGCTTGGAACTAGCTCTTCCATCAGCACCCCGAGCTCATCAGGTCAGCTCGGTCAGGGGAAGTTCCGTGCTTCTTCAGTTGGCGCCGTCTGTGGGAATCGGAAGATAATTGTTAGTGTTGATGGCGAGGACACGATCCAAGCGAACCGTTGAAAGCACCGGTCCCGGAGCCGGAGAGGGATCCCGCCGAGAGGAAAACGAAGCGGCTGGGGGCGCTGGGGGCTCAGCCCTCTCTGGGGAACGGAGACGGCATATGCTCCAGTTCGTAACAGAGAATCTCCCCATGCTGGAGGATATAATCCGGCAGGCTAAAGGGGGAGATGGGGCTGGCGGCGCACCGACTTCCAAGGTCAAGGGGAAGGGGAATGAGAAGGAGTCGATCCCCGACCCTTCGGAGGATGAGTCACGGGACCAGCCCCCTAGGAGGAAACGGCCGCGGACCCCCCTCGTCCCCGAGCCTCGGTGGTCGGGGACAGCGAGAGGTACTCCCACGACCGGTCCGCGGGGAGCCGACCAAGGGACCCTTCCCCACGGAGACCTACGCGAAACGGGCTCGAACGCTCCCCCGCCCGATCTGTCAGGAGTCGCCCGCGTGATCCACCCCAGTGGCAGCCTGTCCGGGATGAGCTCGAGCAGATCCTGCGACCACAACCGTACGGGGACTACTACGCAGCCTCGCCCTTCGCCCGGGAGGTCGAGGACTACCCGTTACCTCGGAGGTTTAAAATTCCGAACATCGAGCTGTACGATGGCTCAGCGGATCCGGAAGACCACCTCTCGGTCTTCATGACGCACATGCGCCTGCAGACCGCCGCGGATGCACTCCGTTGCAAGGCCTTCCCCATGTTCCTGAAGGGTAAGGCTCGGCTCTGGTTCCAGGGCTTAGCGCCGGGGTCCATCCGGAATTTCACCGAGCTGGCGAGGCAGTTTGCTGCCCAGTTCGTCTCCTCGAAGACCTACTCGAAAAATGCGGCTCACTTGATGGCCGTCAAGCAGAAGCCGGATGAGTCCCTGAAGAATTTCATGACGCGCTTCAATACGGAAAGCCTGCAGATCAGGGACAAAGATGAGAAGGTGGTCATGGCCGCTTTCATGAATGGGTTGAGGGTAGAGGATCTCTATTACAAGCTTGTCGAACAACCTCCCAAGAACCTGGGAGAGCTCTTGACCCGGGCTCACGCCGCCGCCAATGCAGAAGAGGCCGGCCGCCTGAAACGGGAATCAGATCGGGAGTTCGGGGACAGGAAAGGACGAGCAAACCCCCCCGAAACTAAGGACGCCCAAGTCAGGAAGAACGTCTTCGATCGCCTCTCTAAGGATAGGATCCCAGCTCCGCCGCCCCTTCCAGAGAAGACCTACACCCCTCTAACACGGCCCAGAGCCCAGATCTTGGCCGTTATGGAGGCGGAAGGGCTGGGAGATCGGCCACCCAAGATGGGGACGCCCCGGAACAAAAGGAACCAGGACCGGTACTGTGCCTTCCACCGCGACGTCGGACACGACACGGAGGGGTGCTGGGCCCTGCGTAAGGAGATCGAGGACCTGATCCAACGCGGTTTTCTTGGGGGGTTCGTGCGCCGTCCCGGTCATGGACTCGGACGCAACCACCACGGACGCAACCACCACTTGGATCGTGTCCTCGCCATCAACACTAACAATTATCTTCCGGTTCCCACAGACGGCGCCAACTGAAGAAGCACGGAACTTCCCCTGACCGAGCTGACCTGATGAGCTCGGGGTGCTGATGGAAGAGCTAGTTCCAAACCTGCAAAACAAACGAAGGTGAACTGGTAGGGGGGCCCGAGGGTCGTCCCCGGGGGCACTCCGACGGTCAAGTTAGTTCTTTGCCGGTGGACGGAGTGTTTTAGAATAATGTATTGTCAGAGTAATCTACCAATAGTCAGCGTACCTTGTACCGTTGGTATGTACTACCATTTATACCCGTTTAGGAGTCCGACCTCCGTACGCTCCGGGACTTGCCCTGGATAGCTCCCCATCCCCGCACGAAGGGGGACTCTCCCCGCCCTTCGCGGGGTAGCCCTCGGGAGCCTCCCGGAGCCCTAATGGCCGCGCACCCTGGACTGGTTCCCCCTGGGCCCGAGGCGCCAGCCCAGCTCGGACCGCCCCTGGGCTGTCACGTGTCCAGGCCCAGGATGGGGCCTCTGCAGGAAGCATGGGACTTTGTAACGTTGCTGAAGCCGTGATAAGGTTAAATGCTCAAGACAATCTGTTGTATTCAAAATGATGGCCACAGAAGAGCGTATATTGACTGAAGAAGCGAAGAAATTCATAATCCATTCGGGTATTTCATTAGTAATTGGATACGGTAAATCCTTAAACCTCAAAGGATGGAGCTCTGGTACAGGGTCCAGCAGCCTGGACTCTGTGAATCGCAATATTCCAATTTTTTGCCACCAGAAGTTCAGAGAATGACTAACTTACAGCTTAAAGGACTGAAATCTTTCATGTAAAGATTTCTTTTTTTTTTTCAAAAAAAATGAGATATTAAACCATTAGTTTGCAATTTACCTGGAAAGGGAATACGATTTTCTGCTTGAAGTTGACAGATGTAGCGACGAGATAGCATGGAAGCAGCCATATTAGGCCTTAAAACAATGCTTGGAATCTTTAGATGAGTAGCAACCGAATCAACAAAGCACAAGTAGGAATCATATATTATACAAGAAACCGGGTAGCCCTGCAGCTTCTGATCTTCCATGAGTTGAACCATGTAGTCCTGCATAGGTGCTCTGCAGTTGCTGTTCATAGCTAATACGAGATGCTTTAAATTGTCGATAGAGGCCTGATAACCAGATAAACCGTCCGACAAGAGGTGAAAGATGAATTCAGGATGGTTCAGAGGATTGGGAGGTCTGAGTTCAGAGTGTGGAACTACGATGGAGAACCCCTTAGAGTAAAGAATACTCCCCAGCTGAAGCATTGGAGTCGTATGCCCCTGAAGGGGCAATGGAACTAACACTACTGTGTGTTTTTGAGTTCTGCTTTGTTCCATAACCCTCCCCCCCCGGGATCGGTTTGTAACATAAAAAGGACTCTGCAATTTGGTAAGGACGGGTGTGAAAGTTGGACAGAATAGCAGATGAAAATGTAATTACACTTGAATTTTTAATGAAAACGGAAACAAAACATAAGGCGTCGGCAAACAATTGAAATGAAAGAAAAATAACCAGTTGGAATACTAAGACAAACACATGTATGTGTGTGTACATACTTTTTTTATGTCCCATCCGTGTGTGAAAATTGAAAAGTTATTTGGGCAACTATTGAACTTTTTGAACAGTTAAAATTTGACCATTCATATATTTTTATTCACTTAACTATTATAAATATAAATATTAGGCCATTCTATCTAATTTCACGGTTAACTCTATTAGATTTAATGATTCGTACAATTTACGAAACGTACTATTAATAATGGATCTGACAAAGTCAACTATGCAATTAGATGGAATTATCCAAAATTTTGTTCAATGGCTAAAAACATACCGTGTTTGTTTGGATTACATATTATTTACACCTTATTTATACACACTGACTTATTTGCATTATCAACACATTTTTTAATTATTTTTTATCTTACATACATTACATAAAAAAAGTGCTAATATATTTTTTTTATAAAATTATCTCAAATAATCTGCCATCCAAACACACTCAAAGTACTAATAACCGTTAAAGTGACAAAAACTTTACTATTCAAAAAGTTTCATAACTATCCAAACAATTTGCTCATATGTGCGGGGAAATTGGACAAGTTCAACCCTCTCTGTCCAATTTGGCGATGACTCCTGAGTGTTTCTAATCTAATTGTGTGTGTGTATTTCTTCTGTCTATGGAAAAAAAAAAACCCTCTCTGTCCCACGTCCCGCATAGTTTAGTAGTAATTTTAAACAGTTTCTTCTTAACTTATTGTTGCTTTTGATATAAAGAAAAAAGATCAAAAAAATATCGGATCACATATAAAATTGTCAAAAAAAAAATATCACTAGTCAACATCTAGTAATCATAGTGACTAGAGTTAGTACTTATAGTTCATAGTTCTATAGTTTTACTCGTAAAATATTTTTTTTAAAAAAAGAGGAACAAGAAGAGAAAATGAAACGAAAAAAAATTATAAATCCCATTCTTTCTATTTACATACATAACAGGGGAGTTTTATTAAAATAGTAAGGTTAATATTTATTTTTGTTGGACAAGAGCGGTAAATGTAATTTCTAAAATATTAAGAGAGTTCAGTGAAATTATTAGAAATCTCAATGGAGGTTTATGAAATTATCCCTTAAACCTTTTTTTTTTTTAAAAAAAGTGTGTGTCTAAACTCTATTTATTTATTTATTTATTTTTGGGATCAGTGGGAACACGTGGCCCCCATGGACCAATATATGGATCCGCCAGTGTCAAGGCTAAAGTATTGGCCAAGAAAATCAATCAGCAAGGCTTTCTCGATACACAAGAACCAAATCAATGAGATTGAAATGAAGTGAAGATAGGCTTTCTCGGTACCTTTTCTTGTCTTTCCGTCATATTAAATCAAATATTTCAATAATAAAATTTTAATGCATTTATAGTTATGTTCATCTAAAATTGATAATTTCATTGAATAATTTAAACAATTGTAACATCTCTATTTCAATTGAAAATTTATTGATAACCAATTGAAATGCAAAAAAAAAATAAATTATTCAATCAACTCAGTGACATGTAGTTGTTCATATTATAATAGGATATTTAATAGAGTGTTTTAATTAACAGATATAAGTAAAAAAGTAATAAAATTCATTTTGAATGTGGGCTATTTCTTGATTTCCATTGTCATCGGACAATGACCACCCTTCGTCTTTGTCGGCTTTCTATTACTAAAGTGCTCTTGAATTTGGGCTGTTTTTTTATCTAATCAATTAATTTGCAAGCCATTTTCTACAGCTGTATTAAGGGCCCCTTCTGGCTAGAGGTGGCAAAATGGGCGGGATGGACGGGATTTACTTGGGTTCGAAATGGAACAGAATCATATGAGTTTGGGACTAACCTTACCCATATGTGTTTTGGGGCTAATTTGGGCGGGATCACTTTGGGATGGGTTTAGATTGATCCCGCCCAATACCCAAATCTATTTTCTAATTTTTTTCCTTTAATTCTTTTTTTTATGTTTTATATAACTTTAATATTTTTATTTATTAAATTTCTTTTGATCTTATTGTGAATTTATATTTTACTGAATTCATTTACACTCTAGAACGATCAACAGTTACTTTAAAAAGACATAACATTTTGATAAGAATGAACATATCTTCTCCTTGGATTAAACCAAAAATTGGATTAACAAATAAAGGAAAAGATAGATATACAGCTATATTCCAACAGATATCAAGATAGCCAGGATACTGAGGCTGTTGGACATTTATCCTCATCACTGTCCCAGGTGATGGGTAAGGTTAGTAATCGTCTCTACCTAAATATGACATAATGTTGTTTGACACAAGGACTGGAAACAAGATTTTTTAGCACCAAATTCATTCTTACTGACATTCTTAAAATTTCCAAAAATTGATACAAAAGAAATTCACATTAAATGTTGAATAAAGCTAGCATAGAAACGAAGAAGCTGATTTAATATTGATAACAGGGTTGCATATAGAAATCTATGTAGATAGTTTAACAATTAGCACAAAATCAACGTAAAGGGGTAAAGGGGTGCCAACAGTTGTTAGTAAAGCATTGATTCTTGTAGACACCAAAATTTTACCAATTCATTTTATTTTTATTGTTATCTTTATTTTTTTTAAAGTTGTTTAAATGAAATCATTTTTACATAATTGGTTTTCTTTTGTAGGAAAGTGAAGAAAGGAAAAGACAGAAAATGGAAGTGAAAAAAAAATCAGATTTTTGCAACAAAAAAAAAATCAGAGATGAATTTTTGGATAAATGAAATTTTTTGGGAAGATATTTGGACCCAATGGGCACCCAAGTATCCCAACATTTCCCATCAAATAATGGGTACAATTGGGATGCATCCCATTTTAAACCCAATATCAAATTACAATACCCATCCCACCCAGAGTCCTTTTGGGCATGGGTAGCCCATTGGGACTTGGGACAAATTGCCACCTCTACTTCTGGCATACAGCTGAGAAACACAAATCTCAGTGGTTTTTCTCTTCTCCTCCAATAATTAATATATTGACGTTCCCCTATCTCAGTGCTTGTCCTCAACTTTTCTCTAGAAACTCATGAATTTCTGGAATGTAGATGCATCACACTCTAAAAAATTAAGGTTAGTACAACTTGCACTAGCCAGTCTCTTATACAGATTGCACATGGCAGACTTGTGAAGCAACATCGTGTTACTCAAATAAAGATTGACCTACTCTAATAATGATTGATATCACTAGACTAATGTACAAGTAATATAAGCCAGACAGCTTCTTGATTCCATGATTGATATCCATTTCTTCTTTAAATTATTAATTCAGTATCAGGTTCAAAATTCAAATTATAGATTGATAATTTGGGAGTAAGAAGGGTGTCAAGAGGGAAAGAAAAGTAAAAAAAAAAAAAAAGAATAGTATTCCGATTATGAATTTTTTTTTCTTTCTTTTGTACGAGTCCAAATAATTAATAACGATTATGAAGAATTGTAGTGAGATAGAATGAGGAAAAAGCCCATTTGGCTATCTAAGGAAAGTACGTGCAATTCATCACCAACAGGTATTTGACCACTCCTTTATCATTTTATTTGCAAAAATAGTGATTATGAATAGAGGTATTTACTGGATTTTTTTGTGATGTTTTGATAAGTCTCGACTCAGCCAATTATTCTTGTAGGCGTTTGAATTCAAGTTCCATACCAAAGATTATTAGAACACATTTGAATATCATTTTTCACTTAATTAACCCCAAATGGAGCCAAAGTCATATTACCTCAAGCTCAAATATCGTTTTTAGTACATATTCCACAATCTCTTTTCTTCTATATATAGTAATTGCTAAAATACTCAGAAAATTCTTAAAACAAAAAAAAAATTCAGTTAGACATAGTAACATATATCCTTCAAGGTAAATGTTGGCTTTTGTTCCTCATTTTTTGGTCGTGGCCAATCTTATAAGTGGCGGAGCCATGGTCAGCTGAGGGGATGCAATTTTTTTTGAAACTTTAAAATAGCCTATAAAAAAAATTTAAAAATGTTAGTTTTCTCCCCCTGATAATCCTCAAACTACATAATAGCACAAAATGCAATTAAAAAACTACGTAATCCTCAAACTCACAGCAGCACCTGCAAACACCAAATGCTACATCACTTTTAAAGGAACAAAACTCGGATTATATATCACATTTCCAAAATGTCAAAATTACTGGAACAAAGGAGGTAGCCAAAACAAATTTGATTCTGAAATTCGAAGTTGAGACGAAATGAAACCTTAATATGCAAATTCAGCCTGCCACTTTGGGCACCCCAAGAACTAAACCAAATTTTTGAGCCCTTCAAACTGGATTAAATTTTTACTGACTGAGGTTGCTGGATCATCAACTTTACCTTCTTGAACCATGCTTGGAAGTTGGGAGATAAACTCTGTCAATTCATTCAAGGACTCATAAGAAGAACCACCTTTCTGCAAACCAGCTTCTAGTTTATCTTTCATCACTGACATTCTTTGCCTCATTTCTTTGCCTTCTGCATCAACCATTAGTCGTCTTATAGATTTCTCAATGCTCCCTCTATCCAGCACATTCTCAATTTCCAGGCCTACCTTCCATTCATAAGTCAAGTATCTTGCATTTGATAATTGGTCTGCAAAATGTGGTCTGCAAATCATTGGAACGCCTTCGCAGATGCTTTCTATTGTTGAATTCCAGCCACAGTGGCTCCAAAACCCCCCCACAGCCCTATGTGCCAAAACTTTTTTCTGAGGTGCCCATTTGACTATTAAGCCTCTTTCTCCTAGTAATGCTATGACGCCCTCAGGAAAGTGATCTTCCAACTGAGATCCATCCATAGAATCTGATCTAAGAACCCATATAAATGGAATGCCACTGTTTGCCAGGCCCCAAGCTGTTTCTGTTAGCTCTTGTTCATTTACGCATGCTAGGCTGCCCAAGCTTACATAGAGCACTGAATTTGGAGGTTGCTTTTCGAGCCAAGCAATGCAACTTTGGTCCTCTTCCAGGAAGCTTGTAGATGTGGCTGCAGCTCCCAACTTGTGGAGAGGCGCAATTCGGAAGCATGGGACTTTGTAACATTGCTGAAGCCGTGATAAGGTTGAATGCTCAAGACAATCTGTTGTATTCAAAATGATGGCCACAGAAGAGCGTATATTAACTGAAGAAACGAAGAAATCCATAATCCATTCGGGTATTTCTTTAGTAATTGGATGCGG
The DNA here is from genome assembly GCF_003713205.1 of Coffea eugenioides. Classification (NCBI taxonomy): domain Eukaryota; kingdom Viridiplantae; phylum Streptophyta; class Magnoliopsida; order Gentianales; family Rubiaceae; genus Coffea; species Coffea eugenioides. The sequence continues at coordinate 28,591,754 of NC_040045.1, read as the reverse complement.
TAAATCCTTAAACCTCAAAGGATGGAGCTCTGGTACAGGGTCCTGCAGCCTGGACTCTGTGAATCGCAATATTTCAATTTTTTGCCGCCATAAGTTCAGAAAATGACTAACTTATAACTTAAAGAACTCAAAGATTTCATGTAAAGATTTTTTTATTGAGATATTGAACCAATAGTTTGCTATTTACCTGGAAAAGGAATACGATTTTCTGCTTCAAGTTGACAGATGTAGCGAAAAGCTAGCATGTAAACAGCCATATCAGGCCTTAAAATAATGCCTGGAATATTTAGATGAGTAGCAACCGAATCAACAAAGCACAAGTGGGAATCATATATGATACAAGAAACCTGGTGGCCCTGCAGCTTCTGATCTTCCATGAGTTGAACCATGTAGTCCTCCATAGGTGCTCTGCAGTTGCTGTTGATAGCTAATATGAGATGCATTAAATTGTCGATACAGGCCTGATAACCAGATAAACCGTCCGACAAGGGGTGAAAGATGAATTCAGGATGGTTCAGAGGATTGGGAGGTCTGAATTCAGAGTGTGCAACTACGATGGAGAACCCCTTAGAGTAAAGAACACTCCCCAGCTGAAGCATTGGAGTCATATGCCCCTGAAGGGGCAATGGAACTAACACTACTGTGTGTTTTTGAGTTCTGCTTTGTTCCATCTCTCTCTCCACAGATCCTACAAAACTGATGAAATGATAAAGTTCAATCTCCTGACTTTATCTCCAGGTCTGGAACTTAACAGGTATTATAGCGACTTGGGGAGTCAAATTAAGATTGGTTTGGCTCATGGCAGAAAGCTGCATATTGGTTCATGGATCCATTTATGGTAGGAACACTTGGACCGTTCCTATAAGAGCTCGTCATTAATGCAAGGCACGTGTGCGTGAATTTGGGGATGGAAGCCCGAAGGGCATGGAATAATGTGTATATGAACGGGGAGAGGAAAAAGTGAATAAAAAATGTATGGGGTAGGTAAGCGAGGGACTGACAAATACTAGGGATGGCCTCGCAATTATAAAAAGGGTGTGAAAGTTGGACAGAATAGTAGATGAAAATTGTAATTGCACTTGAATTGTTAATGAAACGAAAACAAAACGTAAGGCGTCGGCAAACAATTTAAAAATAAGCAGTTGGAATAATAAGACAAACACGCACATATAAATGTATACATATATGTGTGTGGAAATTGAAAAGTTATCCGGGTAGCCATTGAACGAAACGTGTATATCCGAAGTGCATGAATAATGTGTAAATGAGCGAAGTATGTGGTGAGTGAGGGATTAGAGTGACAAAGACTAAGGAATATTGTGCGAGGGGGAACCGGTTGGTAGCATAAAAAAGATAGATGTGCAATTTGGTAGGGACGGCCTCGCAATTATAAAAGGTGTGAAAGTTGGACAGAATAGTAGATGGAAAATGTAGTTACACTTGAATTGTTAATGAAAATGGAAACAAAACATAATGCCTCGGCAAACAATTGAAAAGAAAGAAAACAATAAGCAGTTGGAATAATAAGACAAACATGCACATATAATGTCTACGTATATGTGTGTACATACCTTTTTTATATCCCTATATGTGTGTGGAAATTGAAAAGTTATCCGAGTAGCCTTTAAACTTTTTGAATAGTTGAGATTTGATCATTCAACTATTAATAGCATATTTTTACTTACTGAACTATTAAAAGTGTAAACTTTGGATCATTTCATCTAATTCCACTATTAACTCGGCTAGATCTAAGGGGTCGCACAATTTAAGAGACATACTATTAATAATTAGATTTAGCAGAATTAACGATGGAATTAGATGAAATTATTCAAAATTTATATTTTTAATGGTTTAGTGGTTAAAAACATACTATTAATAGTTGAGTGACCAAAATTCCACTGTTCAAAAAGTTTTGTAGCTATCCAAATAATTTACTCCTATGTGCATGAAAATTGGTTAATTTTTTTAATTTACTTTATGTCTCCAATTTATTTATTAAATTACAAGCTTACAGATTTAACGGCTTAGATGGGTCAAACGGGTCAACCCATGTTTGACCTGATTTGGATCTATCTGCTTGGTGGATTATTTGGATTTGACCTGATTTTAACCCAAACTAGTGAAGAGTAAACCCATATCTGATAATTTGGTATTGGGTTCGATTCATATTTTCGGATTGTATCGAGAATTGCCACCCCTATTAAGAATGTTTTACACAAACTGGTGTTGTTGTATGCTATATATGTAAAATTTGAATTTCAAAATTGAACTTATATTATGCGGTTTACTTCTACATCCACTCCTATATACATTGTTAGTACGTAGAAAGTTTACCTAAAATTAATATAGCGCTTAATGTTACAAAAGATACAAGTCTAAAAAGATAACATGAATATTTTTATTTAACAACACAGTAATTTTTACATAGATCTTCAGAAAATTATCAAGAACAAACACAAAATAAAATGCTTTCTTTAGATTTGGCGGTCACAATTATCAACTATATATAATCCACTATAATGCAAACAGCAACAAAACCCAATATATCAAATTTTCACGTATTGGTATCAGTTTTATTACACAAAAAGAGAAATATGTCAACTTGATGCTCAAATGAAGATCAAAATTCTCATAATTTTCTAATTGAAATACTTTTTCACACATTATCAGTTAACTATATTCAATAATATGTATTTCTTTCATTGATCATGAGTGTTCTAAAATTTGGTCATAGATTTCATTTTGGAAAATGAAAAAGTACGTCAAAGCTTTTATTTTTATTGAACAACTAATATTCAAAATAATAACCAGAATTTGCAAATCCCAAAGATAATACATAATACCCTATATGAATACACTTATTTAACTCTTCACTTTCTTCTGTCGCAATTCCCAATTTTAAGTTCCATACATTCACATATATTTATTATATATTAGAAAGAAATCTTCTTCTTGATTTCTTAAACACTGTTCGAATTCATTTCAAACGAAAAACAATTCTGAACTAATTATAATTTGTATCCGTTCAGTAATACATCTTTTTTTATTAGGTATTTCAAAATGAGGTTGTAAACTATATTTTTTCACAAAAGGAAAAGGAAAACTTATAACTACATCTAAATTTTTATTTTTTCCTTGAAAACTGATATTCATCGCTCCTCACTTTTATTATCATAGTTCTTACTTCTAAACTTCACATTACCAACACAGGAATTTTGGTTCTATGATTAATGTTTATACCTGTTGAATTAAGTTATGGAAACAAAAATATAAAAACTAATTATTTAAGGCATGAAGCATGTACAGATGAACATATTATTTGTTTAGCAGTTCAGCTAACGGGTGCCCGTTAACATGAATAAAGTTACCCTAATTAATGAATTTTAACATTTAAAAGGTGATGTCTTTAGTTTTGGAAAACTATTAACAAGGAAAATTTTTTCTAAATGACAAAACAGACCATTTGAAATATTAGTGGAATTAAAACAAAGTAAATTCACTGTTTAATTGAGAAGTGATTTAAAAAAATGAAATAACCAAAACTACAATAATCTATTCTAAACCTTTAATGAAAATATTGGATTGAAATCTCCAGCATTAGAAACAGTTTTCTTCCGTTTATTTGCTACATCGTCAAGAGCTTCCCACTAAGGATTTTTAGGTTAATAAGCCAAGGTTTGGTAGCGTCTACAACTTACTCTACGTATGCACTCGTACAACAATTTATTCCTTAAAAATGCAACAAATTTATGAACTTAAAGTGTGAAATACTATTCAAAAGTTCTTATTATTTTACATTATCATTGATTTTAGTGCCTAAATTTGTTGTCCTGGTACAGTTGTGACTGCCCTTTATTTGTTAGCTAAAGTCACATAATTTTCCACCAAGTTTAACAAAGCTACTGTTGATGGTTCAAAGCCAAAAAAAAAAAGAGCAGCAAAAAAAAACAACTAATTATGTAATTATGTTAAGAAAATAGAGAAGCAAAGAAATTACTTACCACTAGAAGTATGTAAAATCGAAAAATTTCGATTTACCGACTGAATTCGAATTGAATACGAAATTTTTGAAATCGATAATTCGAAATTCGGAATGAAAATAAGGTTTTCTAATTTCGAAATATGTGAATTTGGTTTGAATTCGGTAATGGGGTTTGTCAAATCGAAATATTCGATTTCGAATTCACAATTCGAAATCGGTATTCGATTTCAAATTCGGTATTTTATATATATATAATATATATAACATTATCTATATAATATTTTTATACAATATTTTTTATATATAATATTCCATGTTTCTATGTTTCAAATCAAATAAAGGAAAAAAAAGGGTTCCCGAATTCAGTGAAATCGAAATTTACTCAATTCCAAATTGAATTCGGAACGAATTTGAATTCGGTCGGAATTTCTGATTCCAAAATTTCAAAAAATTTTGAATTCAAAGTTTCGAATTATCAATTTCGATTCTGATGCATACCCCTACTTACCACGAGAAGAACCTACTAATATCTTCAATCTTCTAAAAGTTGGGTATATAGAGATAATAACTGGGAAGGAGAAGGAAAGAGTACAAAAAAAGGGATAAGACCTGCAAGAATAGTAGAGGTGTAAAAAAAATTGAAATCAATAGTAGGAACATAAAACTACAAGAAAACATAGACATGATAACAAGTATAAACATCGTATAAACAAGAAAACTACCATCACCAAATTCGTTTAAAAATTTATCTTTAGATATCATATAAACATGAAAAGAAGACAAACTTAATTTTAACATAATCCTCATCTAGAAAAGAATAATTTACGAATTAATTACAAAAGATTAAATTAATGAATTGACAGAGAAAAGAAAAGATGGAATGGCATAATAAGATGTACCTTTGAGTGTTATCCTTGCCTTTGGATCTAACTTCCTGCTAACTTAGGGTTTTATGCATCTTAATGGCTCCATTTTTGCGATTTTTTATTAAAAGCATTATTTTTGGAGCCATAGAGAGAAAGATATTATTTTTGACGTGTGAGAGAGAGAGAGAGAGAGAGAGAGAGAGAGAATTTTGGCGGTAGAAAGTTGAATGCTAGTAGAAGATTTGTAATGTTTATTTTAGGGTAAAGGTTAGTTATGTCATTTACAATGTGAATTCCTAATAATTAGCTTCCTAGAATACAAAATAATTAATGCATTAATTAAACAAGTTATTTTTTTATCCACATTAACAGGTGCCCTTAGAAAGTCCCTTTATTTAACTAGTAAATTTAGTAGTCCTATTTTATGTTCATTTGGACTAGATAGGCAGGAAGGGAAATGAAGGAGATGGCATAGATGACTTGGGATGGCATAGAGATAGCGGCAATATTAAAAGAAATTTTTAAAACTTTAAAAGCACCTTATCCAGAGCATTTTATAGAAACAAATTTACAATAAAGTTTTCCCACCTATCCAAAAATTGGTAGGCCAATTTGGAGTGAAGATTGTTTGGAAGACATTTTCAAAAAGCATAGTGTAGTACTTGTATGAGCGATGAATAAAAAGAAAAATTTATTGATGCCCAATTGAAAAAGACAACCGAAGAGATGACAATTCAATAAAACTCTTTCTTGCAATCAATTCTAATATGTAAACCCATGCATGACACAGGTCATGAATACTAGCCAATGGTGTATTGCACTGTTAGTTTTAGACAGCCAGAAAGACAACACCATGCTGTGTTGGCATTATAGAATGGAGAGTTAGGTACCTTTATGGTAGGAACCCGTTGACCGTGTCTATGGTAGGAAGGCCTCCAGAGGCCGACACGTGTTGCAGGTGGATGGATTGCAAACGGAGACGTTAAGCCGTGGAATCGCGCGTGGAGATGCAACGTTAACATGTTGTCCGCGGCTGCAAGGTAAAAGCACAGGTTCGAATATTGCCTATTATATGAATACAATAGTCAATTGTTTTGAAAGACTATTGTATTCATATAATTTCAATTGTCTGCCTAGATATTGCCAACTAATTAAAGATAACTTTTATTTAACATAGCAAATACATACTTACATATGAAGATGCTAATAAGAATACATAAAATAATTAATGATACCAAAAGTTATCCTTAGCGTTTGGGTTTTACATTCTTATTCAAATCTAATCAGGGTCAAATTTGGGTTAGATATATACAAATTAAGTAGTATTTTAGGGTCGAATGTTCTATATTTTTTTCTTAAACTATAATGTTACTTTTTTTAAAATTTTTGGTAGAATTGGTGTTGTTATTATCATATTTATCAAAAAAAAATTTCCACGTTAAAAGGCCAGTAGTACTTTTTTTTTATTTAGTGATTTCATAATTTAGATTTCATGAATGGTACCATTCTTTATTTTTTAAATCCACGACATTATTTCCTTTTGTTTTCTGTATAATTTTGCTATTTTACTTAGGATTACTAAGTTAAAAGATAAAATATTATTATTTACTTTTTTACTTTTACTAAGTTTGGTAATGTTTTCTCTTTATTTACCTTCCCACTAATAAATTTCAAACCAAATTCCTATATAAGTGGAGCCACTTCTTACTTATTTAAATTAGAAAGGCATGGAAGGCACTTCTTACTTAGAAAAATGTTATTTGCACTCCATTTTTTATTATTTGTAATTCCACCATTTGTTTTATCATATAGTCTAATTAATGAAAACTATATGATCAAAATGATTATTGAAGTGTGAATAACAAAAATATAGTGTAAATAATCTTACTTATTTAAATTAATAAGAAAGCATGAAAGGATGTCATATTTGTTATCTCTTGTTATGGTCTTATAGAAGTTTTAATTGGAGTAGAATCATAAATAACGCAAGCTAATCGAAAACGTGATAGGTTGAAGTACAAATAAGATAACATGCACATTAACCAACAATTTGAAATGAAATGATTTTAAAAAGTAACTAACAATTTCAAATGTGAAGAGTAGATGTGGAAGTTAAGAGAAATATATTTTATAAATTAAATTAAATGTGAAATGCTAGAAAAATAGAATTGGTAGTGGGAAGACGTGTGAAGGCTTGTTGCTAAAAATTCTTTCTCAAATTTATATATATATATATATATATATAGATAGATATAGATGTCTTTTTTTTAGTGGTTCAATCTCATATTCATGAACTATCTGCAGAAAAAAAAAATTCTGGACTATACTAATTTTGTTATACCAACTTTGTTATTCTTATTAGTGTATTAATTGTTACGCTATTTCTCTCATTTTGTTGGGTCTACATTAATACAAGTGTAATTGTTATTATGTCTCGTGTCCCAGAAAATACATAATATCCTATTCAGGTGGATACGTGCAACAGATAATCAAATTGATGGTAAAAATTTAGAATGAATAAGTTGCTTTTGTATAACGGTTGTAAAGGTTTCTTGAGACTTTATGAATTAGGTGTCTTGCGTTTGTAAAAAGAATTTCAGAAGATTTTTTGTATTGGAAATGGAGTTAAAACTTGCTATAGGTTACTTTCCTGTATTTCAATCTTATCGTAAAGGGTAATTTACTGTTGAACCTAATTTTTTTTCTGATTATATCCAGCTAATAAATTAACTTAAGAAAATAGATAATTTATGGAGGAAAGCTATAAGTAGCTGGTGCTTATTTTGAAAAATAGATTTATTTTTATTTTATCCAATAAATAAATTAGTTTATGAAAAATGGGTACTCTGTTCTTATAATGGAGGAAAGCCATAAAGAGCTAGTGTTTTATTCAAAAAGGATCTATTTTTATTTTATCCAATAAATAAAATTTTTGTATGCAAAAATGGGTACTCTATTCTTATAATGGAGGAAAGTCAGGAAGAGCTAGTATTTTATAAAAAAATGTGTTTATTTTTAGTTTAGCCAATAAATAAAATTTTTTATTTATAGAAAAATGGGTACGCTGTTCTTATAATGGAAAAAAGTCATAAAGAGCTAGTGTTTTATTGAAAAACGGGTTTATTTTTATTTGATCCGATAAATAAAATTTTTTATGAGAAAAACGGGCACTGTGTTCTTATAATGGAGGAAAGTCATAAAGAGGTAGTGTTTTATTGGAAAATGGGTTTATGCAGAATTTTATTTTATCCATAAATTTTTTTTATGGAAAAATGTGTACTCTATTCTTATAATGGCGGAAAGCCATAAAGAGCTAGTGTTGTATTCAAAAACAGGTTTATTTTTATTTTATCCGATAAATAAATTTTTGTATGGATGTCTAGATAAAATTGATTGATCGGATTAAAAGAAAATTTATTTTAACACTCATTTTTCCAAAAACAAATTTTCTTTTCGAAAAAAAAAGAAAATAAGCCCGTTTTCTAATAAAACAGTCGCTGTTTATGGCTTTCCTGCATTATAAGGAAAGAGTATCCATTTTCTCAAAAACAAATTTATTTATCGAAATAAAATAAACATAAAGGCGTTTTACAGTTAACCACCCACTATTTACGGCTTGCCTCCATAAATTATCCACTTCACTATTTTTCATAAGTTAATTTACTAGTTGGATAAAATTGGAATAAAATTAGGTTGAACAGCAAATTACCCTTTAGGATAAAATTGAAATATAGGAAAGTAACTTATAGCAAGTTTTAACTCCGTTTCCACTACAAAAAATCTTCTGCAATTGTTTTTGCAAACGCAAGAAGAATAATTCATAAAGTCTCAAGAAACCTTTACAACCTTTATGCAAAAGCAACTTATTCATTCTAAAATTTTAGCATCAATTTGATTACCTATTGGAAGTATCAACGTCAATAAGATAATATGTATTTTCTGATACACGAGACATAATAAGAATTAAACTTGCATTAATGTAGACCTAACAAAATGAGAAAAGTGGCGTAACAAATAATACAATAATAAGAATAACATATTTGGTATAACAAATTTAGTATAGTCTAAAATTTTATTTTTTTTCTGCAAATAGTTCACGAATATAAGGTGCAACCACTAAAAAGAATGACATGCATATGTAATGTAAAAATAAATATAAAATGAATGTAGTTACATTGTGTCATCCGGTATTCGGGTCCATAGTGGAAGCCGAACTTCAATAATGGAAAGCCAAAGTTGAAGCTTAATTCAGACGCTATGGGGAAGAAGTGGGGTCACCAAATATTTGGTACAAAGGAAAGACTTGCAATAACATAGTACGGAAGTCAGTCTGCTGTTTGCTTCCATCCGTACACACTTCTACTTGATTCCCTATGCACGCGCTCTCCAACAATTTAACGTCTCCGTTTGGACCATTTTACCCCCAACACGTGTCGCTCTCTGCCGACATTCCTACCATAGGCAGGTTCCTACCATAAAGGTTTCCGACTAGGGGTCTATTAAGTCAAGTAGCGATCGAGTTGCACCATATTCGAGCTCAAATTCAATCACTATTAGTGCTACTTGAACTTGAACTCGAGTTTGAACGAGTATATAAATTTGAACTCGAACTCGACTCGACATAATGGAAATTAAGATCGAACTCAACTCGTTGGAATTCGAGTAAACTGCAAGCCATATCAAATTCGAACTATACAAGCTCGAGTTTTTCATCTCTTCTTAAAATTTTTTTTTTTACATTTTAGATTTATCAGATTATTAATTTATCATTCATCATTTTTTTTACTAATTATTACTTCACGTAAATTTATTAATATACGGATCCATACTAGTCATTTCATAATTAAAATATATAATATATAAATAATATAAATACTTAATTAAATTCGTTAAATACTCGAGTAATTACTACTGATTCGAATTCAACTAGTTACGCAGAATGAGTAGATCGAGTCTGCTAATTTTTACCAAGCCGCTCGCGCTCGTCCACACCCTATGTTGGACAAAAAAATCCTCTATG
>NC_040045.1:28535209-28580886 GCF_003713205.1 Coffea eugenioides | reverse complement strand
TGAAAACTTAATTAAATAATTAGTCAATTATGCTTATATAACATTTCACTGTTCAGTCCAGCAGAGCTTTGACTTTCTGCCCTAAGTAATTTCTCTTGCCTCAACAGCACCAGAAAAAATAAAGTATTTGAACTTAGTAATTAAATCAAAGCTTCCTTTCTACCCCAGACTTGAACCAAGAAAATCAGAATGCTATCCACAACCACAAGAATGTTCACATTTAAAATCAAAAGTTGCACACATAACCTTCAAAGGACCTACCAAATGTTCTCGACAAAGTTCTAATGCAACAATAGGAGGACAATTAAGACTTGAAATTGCAGCACGCCGACTATTTCCTGCATTTGCCAACATGAGTGGCAGGGTATCCATCCTGTCTGTATAGCCATCACCACCAAATACCCCAACAGCAGTTTGCATAGTTCTGTAGTGTCAGGATAAATCATCATAACCAAAAGCATAGTCTCCTTGAATCAGGGGACAGCAGGTATTGACAGCAATTAGCCTATAAAACGTCATCCCGTTGCACTTGAAAATGGCATACTCAACCATATGGGAATGGCATTGACAGACCACTCAAAAAAAAAAAAGACTAAAGAAACAGTCATTGATCTATAATTTAGAGGTACTATTAGGTTTTGAGGCTAGCTGCAGCCTAATTCTGCTGGAGTTTCTTTCTTCATTCAAGAAATTCAGTTTAGGTAGTTCAAGAAATGAAAATATGTATGTTTAAGCAATTGGATAGGCAAACCCAACATTGATTGCAAAAATGCCAGAATTGCTAGAGTTTGAGGAGTCATTCTTTCCAAAAATGATAGCTTATGGTAGTTAATACATGAAAAGTTAGAGAATTGGTACCTTAGCAATGGAGATGTGACAACTAATTCAATCCTATTCAAAAGCCCGCTTGTATGTACATGCTTGCGCAAATTATCAACCTGATACAAGAGCTAAAGATTGTCATACCCTATAGTCACCGTTAAGGACTTTGTTCTAGACTGAAAAACAAAATAAAGGTAAGAGATTCAACTTTGTATCACAGGAAGTTAGCTGTTCCCAACCTGTTGCCAGCCCAGTGGAGTAAGGTATGCGTCGAAATATTCTGGAGACATATATGCTTTATAGTTCTTATCTCCTTCCACATTATGAATTCCTTGAGCATGCCTCACCTAAGTTATAGTTTAATAAGACCACAGAGACCATTAAATTGTGTGCAAAAGCCAAGAGAAAGGACAATCTTAAGTATCCTTCAAACTTAAAAGAGGGAGTAAATTGGAATACTCAGAGCATGATACTGAATATCTAGAAAATTTGAATATACCAACCAGGTAAATAGTTTTGCACCGGTGCAATGGATACAGACTTGGAAATTCACCACTGTCCATGCTAGCAACTGTAAGAAACAAAAAAAGATCCATTCATAAAATAAAAACTCAGAAAGTAGCTCCCAAAAATGCTATATGGCATAAAAACTCTTGGCAACATTGTGCAGGCACAAACCAGATACATGTGAACAATAGAGCTCCAACACTGGGACGTCAAGACCAATTGTTTTTGGTGATGATTGACCAAATTTCAAAGCAGGGAAAAGAACTGCTTGGTATACTCTTACCAATTCAAAATTAAAGAACAGCTGTTGAGCATTTTGGAAATGGAAGCTCCGTGTAACTGCCAGACAACCACATGCAGTCTACATGGGCAACAAACATTTTTCTGTCTTTTACTCCCCAAGAATTTTTAAATTGCACTATATTCTTAAAATTTTTAAATGATAATTTCAATCCTTATAAAGCCAGATCACGAAACCAAAAAATAAAAAAAGAAAAGAAAAAAAAGTTCGGCAAAAATATGAGGTTGGCCCCTCAAATACACAGCTCAGCTACCTCGCCTCTAAAGTCTCTAATCCTGCATACAAATTATGTTTTGGGATGACAAAAATCAACTCTACTCACTTAAAGAAGAGTGAAAAGCCAAAAGAAGAAAACAGAAAGGAAAAACATCTGGTATATAGAATGTCGACAAAATATCAAAAGCTAAGCGTTTTTCATCTAAAATGAATCTGAAATGAGCAAAAAGAACAGTAACATTCCAATTTATATTTAAATTTTTTTTTTAAAAAAAAAACAAAATGCAGCGAGCAGATTGGGAAGAAGAAAAGGTTGAGCTTTTTGGACTTACAGCATCGACGAGGAGGAGGGAGGCGGAGCAGATGCAATCGGGAAGCTGCACAAGTTGGAATTGTTAGGAGCGGTGTAGAGGGAATCGATGATGATAATCCGAATCGAAACGATGAAGTTGACGACGATGAAAATGAAGCAGAAGAGGCTGAGAGGGATGAAGACACCAATCTTGAGTCTTCGCCAACGCCACCGATTGCAATGGTGGTGGCCTTATTATTAGTGATACAGATACTGGTGGCGCTGGCGGCTACAGTCATAGAGTCCCCCTCCTTTATAACAAGTAGTACAATAAGTATCACTTGTTATTAAAAATTAATTAAAAAAAATGGAGGAAGTGACAAGTGATAGAAGAATCTAAATTATCGGAAGAATTATACTATTCATCGCTCCAGATTTACATCTGAATGCAGTGAATGAAAACGACTGGCTGGCCTTTTTTATACGCCCATTGGTCAATTTCACATGAAAAGCGTGTAATCAAATCCAATTCAGCTCCAGGAGTGACCGACTGAAGCTCGTCCAAATCCAGCTTAATTTGAGTTCAATAGAATATAATTGAATTTAAAAAATATAAATTCATATTTTATATAATTTTAAATAAGAATAAAAGGACATTTTATACTAATAAATAGAAAAGAACATATATATATATATATATATACATACATACATACACGTGTGTGTGCGTGAAAAATTCGATTGAATTTGATTGAGCTGACAAATTTCTAATCTTTACATGTTAGAATTCAAATTGACTCGTAAAGCATGAGTTGGATTGCACGAAGTCGAACTCAGAGTTTAAAATCATACAAGTTAGAATTGGAATTTTGACCAAATAAGTTCAAACTGAATACGAGTTCGGGTTGAAATATTGACCCGAGCCAAACTGGATTCGTTTGCACCTTCACCCCCCTAAAATTCTTTCCACTTTTCAAACTTTCCCCCCACACCCAACTTTCCGAACTCTCCCCGTAACTTGGAACGACCTTAACGAACGGCGTCGCTTTGGTTCAATTTGTTTTCTCCTCCAGTCCAGAGTCGCCTGCAATCTCCTCGTGCTGCAGGATGATTTGCAATGGCATCTAAGTTGAATTCCAGGTTCTTTACCCGGCTAATCTTACCAGCCTTCGTCCTCCTTTTCGTCTATTCCACTACCCTCCTCTATACTCCCTCAGGACCCGCAAACAAATCCCAGATTGCAATTTCAACCCCACACCCGGACCCAAACCCATGCAACATCTTCGAAGGCAAGTGGGTAACCGACCCAAGTCGCAAGCCCATGTATGATGAGACCTGCCCTTTTCACAGAAACGCCTGGAACTGCCTCAGAAACCAAAGGGCTCACATGGGTCGGATCAATTCTTGGAGATGGGAGCCCCAAGACTGTGTTTTGAACCGGGTTGACCCGGAGAAGTTCTTGGGTATGATGAGAAATAAGAACATTGGGCTTGTCGGGGATTCGTTGAACGAGAATTTTTTGGTTTCGTTATTGTGTATTTGGAGAGTGGCTGACGAGGGTGCTAAGAAGTGGAAGAGGAAAGGGGCTTGGAGAGGAGCTTATTTTCCTAAGTTCAATGTTACTGTTGCTTATCATCGTGCTGTTTTGCTGGCCAAATACCAGTGAGTATACTGAATTTGTTGCCTTTTCTTTTCGTTTTCAATTTTTCAGTACATTTATTTGGTTATCTTGAAGTTGAATTCTGCTTAGATTTAGTCCTTGTCTCATTAATTTTGACAAAGATGTCAACTTTCACTGGAAACGAACTTGATATGTATAATCAAAAAAATAAACTTGAAATGTTTGATTGGCCTTTATATGCATCTCAAGAATCTGCTGTGGGGAAAAAGGATGAAGCATTACCAAGAAGATATGTTTGCAAGCATATGGGTATGGATGATTTTGTGTTTCATCTTGTTTCCTATTCTGCTTTTCTAAGCTAGAGGTGACGGGAAAGAAAAAGAGGAAGTAGAGCAACTTAAGCAGCTGCTTGTCGAAAATAATCTGATCCAAAACCATAAATGTTCTACATCATTTTTTAGTTATTTTTCCCGATTGTATTAATAACTTTTGGTTATTTTATTACCTTTTTTCAGTATAGATGGCTAAATGGAACGGCATCTTTGAAGTTGTTACTTTACTCTTCTTTTCTTAAATTGGAAAAAATGCATTGGTCTTATAATCCATCTTGTGATGCATTTAGTGTTTGGAAACTACAATCTACATTGCAATATGTCACTAATTAACCAGCGGGAACACTCTTGCGCCTGCAGCAGTATTCACATATTACTGACAAAGTTTGATCTTGATCATAAATATGTATTACAGCTACATGATTTTGTTCAGTGGTCACCTATATGTAATTGTTTTAGCAAGTAGAGGAATATTTCTGACATCAATTAGATGTTTGCCATTTGGTGGTAATAAATAGGAGTATAGGACAACTGCTAGTTTTTGACTCGACAAAAAAGCTGATTGACTCATGGCAGCTTCTTGATTTTCGTCCTGCGATGATTGATTTTTTGTTTTGAACAAAAAACTTGAATGTATAAATTCATCACATTCATGCTTCCAGTTGTCAAATCATGTAATACTGTGACAAAAGTTGGGTTTGATCTTGAAAATTCATCAAGATTGACAGACCCCTTTTTTCTATCTGAAATGACTTACAGCTTTCATCTGTTATTCATTGAGATTTTGTTCATCTACTTTGGAAATGGCAAGCTTACTTGCTCTTACTGATTAAAAAAAGGTGGCAGCCAAAAGATTCTGTGCTTTCTGATGGAGATGGAGTAAAAGGAACATATCGGGTGGATGTTGATATTCCAGCAGATGAATGGGCCAACATTGCTGATTTCTATGATGTTTTAGTATTCAATACTGGTCATTGGTAATTCTACGTTCTTTTTTCCCTCAAAGTTAATAGAATAGCCAAGTTTTTGTATTACCTATCAATCCTGATATGAATTCTCAACCAGTTTAGCCTTGTGAATAGAAATATCCTTGCAAGACGAAAAAACATATATTACAGGCTGGAATTTAAGTTCATACATCATCATTAATATGATGCAGTAATTCTGCCTTGTCCTGAATATTTGTTACATCAATCCTTCGGTGCTGTTTGGGCAGTCAGTAGTGTGCTTCTTTTGTTGGTGCGATATGATGATTTTCAATTCAACTTGGAGATATATAATTGTAACATTTGAAGCTTGGCTGATCCTTTTCTGTTTATGGAAATCTAGGAACAGATATTGCAATAATAGATTCTGTGGGGTAGAAGTGTTTGGTTTTTGTTCTGATGGGTTATCTTCTCCAGGTGGGGCTACGATAAGTTTCCTAGAGAGACTCCACTTGTATTTTATAAGGCTGGGAAACCAATACATCCTCCCTTGGAAATGTTGGATGGACTTAAAGTTGTTCTTAAATCTATGGTTGCTCACATATGGGAAAAATTCCCTGAAAAGACACTGAAGTTTTGGCGGTTGCAATCACCAAGACATTTTCATGGTGGTGAATGGAATCAAAATGGTAGTTGCGTGTTTGATGAGCCTCTCGAAGAACCTCAGGTATGAAATCGTGCATGCTACCAGCTTGTTACCTTTTATTGTTTTGGTCTTCTACTCTTCCTTGCCTGGACATTTCAGTTTTCTTTTGAAAATATGTCAAAATAAGATTAAATTGTTTCAAAGTTTTTGTCTTTAAAAGCCTAGGTTACTATTTTCAAGCATTTAGAGATATTCTGTAGTTTGTGTCCTTTTGAAGCGTTCTTCTCTTTCAAGGACTGTTACTGCAAATAGGAAGAGGAAGATTTCAATAGAGGAAATTATCTTCAGCAGCAGTCTTTTGCTATAATATAGCTAAGAACAGTTTCCTCCTGATACCTGAACAGCTTGACTTGTGGTTCGACCCCGGCAACAATGGTGTAAACAAAGAAGCCAGACTGCTTAATCATCTTATCCAGGAGGCATTGAAAGGCACAGATATCAAAATACTTGATCTGACTCATATGAGCGAGTACAGATCAGATGCCCATCCAGCAATTTGGTTGGGAAAGAAGGACGCGGTGGCTGAATGGGGTCAGGACTGCATGCACTGGTGCCTTCCAGGTGTTCCTGACACATGGGTTGATATCTTGTCACAGCTGATCCATTATCACCTGGGAAGTGGGTAATTGCTTCTGAAGTTTCTGCAGCTGCTGCTCCAGATGCATAACTGTGGTGAAATGCGATTTGGCAGTTAGATTTGTAACTTCAGATTGTTGAGGATTCTGCAGAGCACCATCATGCAGCAGCTATGGAGTCTGAAGGAACAATATAAGAACTATTATTCTTCACCCCGTTTTGCTTTCATTTATGGGTGGGGATAGGGAATGTAACCAGACTTACCTTGAGCACATTGTCATGTGAAATATTTTCCAGTTCCCTTCTTTATCCCCTTCCTGGGGATGAGGCTGCTGGAGATGCAAATAGAGATGGTGAACAAGCAAAAGCTACATAGGTTGACAGCTGAGATGAAACTTAGATTGGATTGATCTGTATCATCCACAACACATAACTAATTTATTGTTGTTCATGATTCATTTATTCTTTATCTGGGTTCTAGTTAATACATCTTGCCCTTTGTCTGTCAGTACTTTGAAATCCCATGATACATCGTACATGCAATAATCGTCGAGGCATCCTGAAAGCAAATCTGATTCGGCCGAGGGCACCTCTGCACAAGTGGTTCTTGATGCGGCCGAGTTAAAGAGCACTGTATAGCATTTGTTTTATTGCATTCGCTGAAAATCTGATGTGCACGTTACGAGGTTTAGGAGGCCTACCTATCAGCTCCATTGGATTGAAAATTATTATTTGGCTTGATGTTAACTACTGCAACATTATTCATGCATTACCGAATAAAGCCTCGCAAAATTTGCATAAAAAAGAAATGACATCATTTTCTAAAATGCCGTCCTCAATCGACATGCTGGGCGGGGAGGTGAAAGCCCAAGAGGCCCAAAACTATAAGAGTCGGTTCGCAGAATTGACCAAGAGTATGAATTCGTATGAAAGCTTGCGAGCAGGAGGCTAATTGACAAAATTGCTCTATCTGCCGGAAGGAACCGAAGGTGAACCGCCTGACACCGACTCAAATCAAGAATCTCACAGAAATTTCATAACATACCAACGAAGATCAAATCAAGCCTCCAACTCTCAGTATTAGAGATCTAAACCCACAAATTTTTCTCAATGTCCTTCAGAGTTAATCTTTTCGCCCCAAGACCCCTTCAACAATTCCCAAAACTCCAAACCAATCCATTCCTCTCGTATTCTTCCTCGAGGCCCCAGCTCATTAACACATCGTCGAGGCTTCGATTCTCGATTTCATGCACCAGCGGCAATAACAGCTTGAGCGACGCAGAGCTTGCATTAAAGTTGGCCAGAGAGGTTGAAAAATTGAACTCTCAAATCGTACAAAGAGAGGAGGCCTTGAATAAGAGCAGAGAACTCTTGTTTAATGAGTTGAGCAGCTACATGGGCTCGAAAGTTGAAGAAGCCGGGAAGAAATGGAGGAAATTGAGCGAAGATGAGAAGTGGGCTGTGGTTAATGGGTTTGTTTCTGAATGGAGTGATAACTTTCATCCCTTGTCTCCTAGATCTGTCAAAGAATTAGTTGATGAATACTTGGTTGATGAGAAAAAGGCCCTGGTTGATTCTGGTACAATGTTATTTCCTAGTTTGAGAAAATTAATAGGATTCTCAGGAAACGATTCGAGCAGTAAAGGATAAGGTTTATGTATTTTAGGATTCTTTTTTGTTTCGTCATCCATTTTGGAAATGTTAACGTTCCATGCATGAGAATCCCTCTGAAACTGTGTCTCGGCAGCTGGAATCGTTAGCTTCTATTGATCATTCTTTCTGTCAGTAGAGAAGGGCAAACGCCAGTTTGCCTCAAGACTCTATTTTTTTTCCCCCTTAGTGCAGACCTCCAGCTAGTTTGCCTTGAGACTCTATTTTTCTTTTTCCCTTGGCGCAGACCTCCAACTGCTAGATGCTTTCAACATAAGCGCAACTTTTGCCATTCTGGTGGGTTGTTTTACAAGAGAAAAAAACAAAAAAAAAAAAAAAAAAAAAAAACACAAAAAAAAACAAACAAAAAAAACCAACAAACAGAAAAAGGAAAAAAGAACACAAAAAAAAAAAAAAAAAAAATAACAAAAAAAAAAAACAAAACAAACAAAAAAAAAAAACAAACAAAAAAAAATAAAAAAGAAAATAAAACAAAAAAACAAAAAAAAAAAAACAGAAAAACAACAACAGAAAAACAAAAAAAAAAACAATCCTAGCGTCGTCCAAGAAATAAAATGAAAGCTCTTGAATTTTCCCCAATGGCTCAGTAATTTTAAACAGTTTCTTCTTAACTTATTGTTGCTTTTGATATAAAGAAAAAAGATCAAAAAAATATCGGATCACATATAAAATTGTCAAAAAAAAAATATCACTAGTCAACATCTAGTAATCATAGTGACTAGAGTTAGTACTTATAGTTCATAGTTCTATAGTTTTACTCGTAAAATATTTTTTTTAAAAAAAGAGGAACAAGAAGAGAAAATGAAACGAAAAAAAATTATAAATCCCATTCTTTCTATTTACATACATAACAGGGGAGTTTTATTAAAATAGTAAGGTTAATATTTATTTTTGTTGGACAAGAGCGGTAAATGTAATTTCTAAAATATTAAGAGAGTTCAGTGAAATTATTAGAAATCTCAATGGAGGTTTATGAAATTATCCCTTAAACCTTTTTTTTTTTTAAAAAAAGTGTGTGTCTAAACTCTATTTATTTATTTATTTATTTTTGGGATCAGTGGGAACACGTGGCCCCCATGGACCAATATATGGATCCGCCAGTGTCAAGGCTAAAGTATTGGCCAAGAAAATCAATCAGCAAGGCTTTCTCGATACACAAGAACCAAATCAATGAGATTGAAATGAAGTGAAGATAGGCTTTCTCGGTACCTTTTCTTGTCTTTCCGTCATATTAAATCAAATATTTCAATAATAAAATTTTAATGCATTTATAGTTATGTTCATCTAAAATTGATAATTTCATTGAATAATTTAAACAATTGTAACATCTCTATTTCAATTGAAAATTTATTGATAACCAATTGAAATGCAAAAAAAAAATAAATTATTCAATCAACTCAGTGACATGTAGTTGTTCATATTATAATAGGATATTTAATAGAGTGTTTTAATTAACAGATATAAGTAAAAAAGTAATAAAATTCATTTTGAATGTGGGCTATTTCTTGATTTCCATTGTCATCGGACAATGACCACCCTTCGTCTTTGTCGGCTTTCTATTACTAAAGTGCTCTTGAATTTGGGCTGTTTTTTTATCTAATCAATTAATTTGCAAGCCATTTTCTACAGCTGTATTAAGGGCCCCTTCTGGCTAGAGGTGGCAAAATGGGCGGGATGGACGGGATTTACTTGGGTTCGAAATGGAACAGAATCATATGAGTTTGGGACTAACCTTACCCATATGTGTTTTGGGGCTAATTTGGGCGGGATCACTTTGGGATGGGTTTAGATTGATCCCGCCCAATACCCAAATCTATTTTCTAATTTTTTTCCTTTAATTCTTTTTTTTATGTTTTATATAACTTTAATATTTTTATTTATTAAATTTCTTTTGATCTTATTGTGAATTTATATTTTACTGAATTCATTTACACTCTAGAACGATCAACAGTTACTTTAAAAAGACATAACATTTTGATAAGAATGAACATATCTTCTCCTTGGATTAAACCAAAAATTGGATTAACAAATAAAGGAAAAGATAGATATACAGCTATATTCCAACAGATATCAAGATAGCCAGGATACTGAGGCTGTTGGACATTTATCCTCATCACTGTCCCAGGTGATGGGTAAGGTTAGTAATCGTCTCTACCTAAATATGACATAATGTTGTTTGACACAAGGACTGGAAACAAGATTTTTTAGCACCAAATTCATTCTTACTGACATTCTTAAAATTTCCAAAAATTGATACAAAAGAAATTCACATTAAATGTTGAATAAAGCTAGCATAGAAACGAAGAAGCTGATTTAATATTGATAACAGGGTTGCATATAGAAATCTATGTAGATAGTTTAACAATTAGCACAAAATCAACGTAAAGGGGTAAAGGGGTGCCAACAGTTGTTAGTAAAGCATTGATTCTTGTAGACACCAAAATTTTACCAATTCATTTTATTTTTATTGTTATCTTTATTTTTTTTAAAGTTGTTTAAATGAAATCATTTTTACATAATTGGTTTTCTTTTGTAGGAAAGTGAAGAAAGGAAAAGACAGAAAATGGAAGTGAAAAAAAAATCAGATTTTTGCAACAAAAAAAAAATCAGAGATGAATTTTTGGATAAATGAAATTTTTTGGGAAGATATTTGGACCCAATGGGCACCCAAGTATCCCAACATTTCCCATCAAATAATGGGTACAATTGGGATGCATCCCATTTTAAACCCAATATCAAATTACAATACCCATCCCACCCAGAGTCCTTTTGGGCATGGGTAGCCCATTGGGACTTGGGACAAATTGCCACCTCTACTTCTGGCATACAGCTGAGAAACACAAATCTCAGTGGTTTTTCTCTTCTCCTCCAATAATTAATATATTGACGTTCCCCTATCTCAGTGCTTGTCCTCAACTTTTCTCTAGAAACTCATGAATTTCTGGAATGTAGATGCATCACACTCTAAAAAATTAAGGTTAGTACAACTTGCACTAGCCAGTCTCTTATACAGATTGCACATGGCAGACTTGTGAAGCAACATCGTGTTACTCAAATAAAGATTGACCTACTCTAATAATGATTGATATCACTAGACTAATGTACAAGTAATATAAGCCAGACAGCTTCTTGATTCCATGATTGATATCCATTTCTTCTTTAAATTATTAATTCAGTATCAGGTTCAAAATTCAAATTATAGATTGATAATTTGGGAGTAAGAAGGGTGTCAAGAGGGAAAGAAAAGTAAAAAAAAAAAAAAAGAATAGTATTCCGATTATGAATTTTTTTTTCTTTCTTTTGTACGAGTCCAAATAATTAATAACGATTATGAAGAATTGTAGTGAGATAGAATGAGGAAAAAGCCCATTTGGCTATCTAAGGAAAGTACGTGCAATTCATCACCAACAGGTATTTGACCACTCCTTTATCATTTTATTTGCAAAAATAGTGATTATGAATAGAGGTATTTACTGGATTTTTTTGTGATGTTTTGATAAGTCTCGACTCAGCCAATTATTCTTGTAGGCGTTTGAATTCAAGTTCCATACCAAAGATTATTAGAACACATTTGAATATCATTTTTCACTTAATTAACCCCAAATGGAGCCAAAGTCATATTACCTCAAGCTCAAATATCGTTTTTAGTACATATTCCACAATCTCTTTTCTTCTATATATAGTAATTGCTAAAATACTCAGAAAATTCTTAAAACAAAAAAAAAATTCAGTTAGACATAGTAACATATATCCTTCAAGGTAAATGTTGGCTTTTGTTCCTCATTTTTTGGTCGTGGCCAATCTTATAAGTGGCGGAGCCATGGTCAGCTGAGGGGATGCAATTTTTTTTGAAACTTTAAAATAGCCTATAAAAAAAATTTAAAAATGTTAGTTTTCTCCCCCTGATAATCCTCAAACTACATAATAGCACAAAATGCAATTAAAAAACTACGTAATCCTCAAACTCACAGCAGCACCTGCAAACACCAAATGCTACATCACTTTTAAAGGAACAAAACTCGGATTATATATCACATTTCCAAAATGTCAAAATTACTGGAACAAAGGAGGTAGCCAAAACAAATTTGATTCTGAAATTCGAAGTTGAGACGAAATGAAACCTTAATATGCAAATTCAGCCTGCCACTTTGGGCACCCCAAGAACTAAACCAAATTTTTGAGCCCTTCAAACTGGATTAAATTTTTACTGACTGAGGTTGCTGGATCATCAACTTTACCTTCTTGAACCATGCTTGGAAGTTGGGAGATAAACTCTGTCAATTCATTCAAGGACTCATAAGAAGAACCACCTTTCTGCAAACCAGCTTCTAGTTTATCTTTCATCACTGACATTCTTTGCCTCATTTCTTTGCCTTCTGCATCAACCATTAGTCGTCTTATAGATTTCTCAATGCTCCCTCTATCCAGCACATTCTCAATTTCCAGGCCTACCTTCCATTCATAAGTCAAGTATCTTGCATTTGATAATTGGTCTGCAAAATGTGGTCTGCAAATCATTGGAACGCCTTCGCAGATGCTTTCTATTGTTGAATTCCAGCCACAGTGGCTCCAAAACCCCCCCACAGCCCTATGTGCCAAAACTTTTTTCTGAGGTGCCCATTTGACTATTAAGCCTCTTTCTCCTAGTAATGCTATGACGCCCTCAGGAAAGTGATCTTCCAACTGAGATCCATCCATAGAATCTGATCTAAGAACCCATATAAATGGAATGCCACTGTTTGCCAGGCCCCAAGCTGTTTCTGTTAGCTCTTGTTCATTTACGCATGCTAGGCTGCCCAAGCTTACATAGAGCACTGAATTTGGAGGTTGCTTTTCGAGCCAAGCAATGCAACTTTGGTCCTCTTCCAGGAAGCTTGTAGATGTGGCTGCAGCTCCCAACTTGTGGAGAGGCGCAATTCGGAAGCATGGGACTTTGTAACATTGCTGAAGCCGTGATAAGGTTGAATGCTCAAGACAATCTGTTGTATTCAAAATGATGGCCACAGAAGAGCGTATATTAACTGAAGAAACGAAGAAATCCATAATCCATTCGGGTATTTCTTTAGTAATTGGATGCGGTAAATCCTTAAACCTCAAAGGATGGAGCTCTGGTACAGGGTCCTGCAGCCTGGACTCTGTGAATCGCAATATTTCAATTTTTTGCCGCCATAAGTTCAGAAAATGACTAACTTATAACTTAAAGAACTCAAAGATTTCATGTAAAGATTTTTTTATTGAGATATTGAACCAATAGTTTGCTATTTACCTGGAAAAGGAATACGATTTTCTGCTTCAAGTTGACAGATGTAGCGAAAAGCTAGCATGTAAACAGCCATATCAGGCCTTAAAATAATGCCTGGAATATTTAGATGAGTAGCAACCGAATCAACAAAGCACAAGTGGGAATCATATATGATACAAGAAACCTGGTGGCCCTGCAGCTTCTGATCTTCCATGAGTTGAACCATGTAGTCCTCCATAGGTGCTCTGCAGTTGCTGTTGATAGCTAATATGAGATGCATTAAATTGTCGATACAGGCCTGATAACCAGATAAACCGTCCGACAAGGGGTGAAAGATGAATTCAGGATGGTTCAGAGGATTGGGAGGTCTGAATTCAGAGTGTGCAACTACGATGGAGAACCCCTTAGAGTAAAGAACACTCCCCAGCTGAAGCATTGGAGTCATATGCCCCTGAAGGGGCAATGGAACTAACACTACTGTGTGTTTTTGAGTTCTGCTTTGTTCCATCTCTCTCTCCACAGATCCTACAAAACTGATGAAATGATAAAGTTCAATCTCCTGACTTTATCTCCAGGTCTGGAACTTAACAGGTATTATAGCGACTTGGGGAGTCAAATTAAGATTGGTTTGGCTCATGGCAGAAAGCTGCATATTGGTTCATGGATCCATTTATGGTAGGAACACTTGGACCGTTCCTATAAGAGCTCGTCATTAATGCAAGGCACGTGTGCGTGAATTTGGGGATGGAAGCCCGAAGGGCATGGAATAATGTGTATATGAACGGGGAGAGGAAAAAGTGAATAAAAAATGTATGGGGTAGGTAAGCGAGGGACTGACAAATACTAGGGATGGCCTCGCAATTATAAAAAGGGTGTGAAAGTTGGACAGAATAGTAGATGAAAATTGTAATTGCACTTGAATTGTTAATGAAACGAAAACAAAACGTAAGGCGTCGGCAAACAATTTAAAAATAAGCAGTTGGAATAATAAGACAAACACGCACATATAAATGTATACATATATGTGTGTGGAAATTGAAAAGTTATCCGGGTAGCCATTGAACGAAACGTGTATATCCGAAGTGCATGAATAATGTGTAAATGAGCGAAGTATGTGGTGAGTGAGGGATTAGAGTGACAAAGACTAAGGAATATTGTGCGAGGGGGAACCGGTTGGTAGCATAAAAAAGATAGATGTGCAATTTGGTAGGGACGGCCTCGCAATTATAAAAGGTGTGAAAGTTGGACAGAATAGTAGATGGAAAATGTAGTTACACTTGAATTGTTAATGAAAATGGAAACAAAACATAATGCCTCGGCAAACAATTGAAAAGAAAGAAAACAATAAGCAGTTGGAATAATAAGACAAACATGCACATATAATGTCTACGTATATGTGTGTACATACCTTTTTTATATCCCTATATGTGTGTGGAAATTGAAAAGTTATCCGAGTAGCCTTTAAACTTTTTGAATAGTTGAGATTTGATCATTCAACTATTAATAGCATATTTTTACTTACTGAACTATTAAAAGTGTAAACTTTGGATCATTTCATCTAATTCCACTATTAACTCGGCTAGATCTAAGGGGTCGCACAATTTAAGAGACATACTATTAATAATTAGATTTAGCAGAATTAACGATGGAATTAGATGAAATTATTCAAAATTTATATTTTTAATGGTTTAGTGGTTAAAAACATACTATTAATAGTTGAGTGACCAAAATTCCACTGTTCAAAAAGTTTTGTAGCTATCCAAATAATTTACTCCTATGTGCATGAAAATTGGTTAATTTTTTTAATTTACTTTATGTCTCCAATTTATTTATTAAATTACAAGCTTACAGATTTAACGGCTTAGATGGGTCAAACGGGTCAACCCATGTTTGACCTGATTTGGATCTATCTGCTTGGTGGATTATTTGGATTTGACCTGATTTTAACCCAAACTAGTGAAGAGTAAACCCATATCTGATAATTTGGTATTGGGTTCGATTCATATTTTCGGATTGTATCGAGAATTGCCACCCCTATTAAGAATGTTTTACACAAACTGGTGTTGTTGTATGCTATATATGTAAAATTTGAATTTCAAAATTGAACTTATATTATGCGGTTTACTTCTACATCCACTCCTATATACATTGTTAGTACGTAGAAAGTTTACCTAAAATTAATATAGCGCTTAATGTTACAAAAGATACAAGTCTAAAAAGATAACATGAATATTTTTATTTAACAACACAGTAATTTTTACATAGATCTTCAGAAAATTATCAAGAACAAACACAAAATAAAATGCTTTCTTTAGATTTGGCGGTCACAATTATCAACTATATATAATCCACTATAATGCAAACAGCAACAAAACCCAATATATCAAATTTTCACGTATTGGTATCAGTTTTATTACACAAAAAGAGAAATATGTCAACTTGATGCTCAAATGAAGATCAAAATTCTCATAATTTTCTAATTGAAATACTTTTTCACACATTATCAGTTAACTATATTCAATAATATGTATTTCTTTCATTGATCATGAGTGTTCTAAAATTTGGTCATAGATTTCATTTTGGAAAATGAAAAAGTACGTCAAAGCTTTTATTTTTATTGAACAACTAATATTCAAAATAATAACCAGAATTTGCAAATCCCAAAGATAATACATAATACCCTATATGAATACACTTATTTAACTCTTCACTTTCTTCTGTCGCAATTCCCAATTTTAAGTTCCATACATTCACATATATTTATTATATATTAGAAAGAAATCTTCTTCTTGATTTCTTAAACACTGTTCGAATTCATTTCAAACGAAAAACAATTCTGAACTAATTATAATTTGTATCCGTTCAGTAATACATCTTTTTTTATTAGGTATTTCAAAATGAGGTTGTAAACTATATTTTTTCACAAAAGGAAAAGGAAAACTTATAACTACATCTAAATTTTTATTTTTTCCTTGAAAACTGATATTCATCGCTCCTCACTTTTATTATCATAGTTCTTACTTCTAAACTTCACATTACCAACACAGGAATTTTGGTTCTATGATTAATGTTTATACCTGTTGAATTAAGTTATGGAAACAAAAATATAAAAACTAATTATTTAAGGCATGAAGCATGTACAGATGAACATATTATTTGTTTAGCAGTTCAGCTAACGGGTGCCCGTTAACATGAATAAAGTTACCCTAATTAATGAATTTTAACATTTAAAAGGTGATGTCTTTAGTTTTGGAAAACTATTAACAAGGAAAATTTTTTCTAAATGACAAAACAGACCATTTGAAATATTAGTGGAATTAAAACAAAGTAAATTCACTGTTTAATTGAGAAGTGATTTAAAAAAATGAAATAACCAAAACTACAATAATCTATTCTAAACCTTTAATGAAAATATTGGATTGAAATCTCCAGCATTAGAAACAGTTTTCTTCCGTTTATTTGCTACATCGTCAAGAGCTTCCCACTAAGGATTTTTAGGTTAATAAGCCAAGGTTTGGTAGCGTCTACAACTTACTCTACGTATGCACTCGTACAACAATTTATTCCTTAAAAATGCAACAAATTTATGAACTTAAAGTGTGAAATACTATTCAAAAGTTCTTATTATTTTACATTATCATTGATTTTAGTGCCTAAATTTGTTGTCCTGGTACAGTTGTGACTGCCCTTTATTTGTTAGCTAAAGTCACATAATTTTCCACCAAGTTTAACAAAGCTACTGTTGATGGTTCAAAGCCAAAAAAAAAAAGAGCAGCAAAAAAAAACAACTAATTATGTAATTATGTTAAGAAAATAGAGAAGCAAAGAAATTACTTACCACTAGAAGTATGTAAAATCGAAAAATTTCGATTTACCGACTGAATTCGAATTGAATACGAAATTTTTGAAATCGATAATTCGAAATTCGGAATGAAAATAAGGTTTTCTAATTTCGAAATATGTGAATTTGGTTTGAATTCGGTAATGGGGTTTGTCAAATCGAAATATTCGATTTCGAATTCACAATTCGAAATCGGTATTCGATTTCAAATTCGGTATTTTATATATATATAATATATATAACATTATCTATATAATATTTTTATACAATATTTTTTATATATAATATTCCATGTTTCTATGTTTCAAATCAAATAAAGGAAAAAAAAGGGTTCCCGAATTCAGTGAAATCGAAATTTACTCAATTCCAAATTGAATTCGGAACGAATTTGAATTCGGTCGGAATTTCTGATTCCAAAATTTCAAAAAATTTTGAATTCAAAGTTTCGAATTATCAATTTCGATTCTGATGCATACCCCTACTTACCACGAGAAGAACCTACTAATATCTTCAATCTTCTAAAAGTTGGGTATATAGAGATAATAACTGGGAAGGAGAAGGAAAGAGTACAAAAAAAGGGATAAGACCTGCAAGAATAGTAGAGGTGTAAAAAAAATTGAAATCAATAGTAGGAACATAAAACTACAAGAAAACATAGACATGATAACAAGTATAAACATCGTATAAACAAGAAAACTACCATCACCAAATTCGTTTAAAAATTTATCTTTAGATATCATATAAACATGAAAAGAAGACAAACTTAATTTTAACATAATCCTCATCTAGAAAAGAATAATTTACGAATTAATTACAAAAGATTAAATTAATGAATTGACAGAGAAAAGAAAAGATGGAATGGCATAATAAGATGTACCTTTGAGTGTTATCCTTGCCTTTGGATCTAACTTCCTGCTAACTTAGGGTTTTATGCATCTTAATGGCTCCATTTTTGCGATTTTTTATTAAAAGCATTATTTTTGGAGCCATAGAGAGAAAGATATTATTTTTGACGTGTGAGAGAGAGAGAGAGAGAGAGAGAGAGAGAGAATTTTGGCGGTAGAAAGTTGAATGCTAGTAGAAGATTTGTAATGTTTATTTTAGGGTAAAGGTTAGTTATGTCATTTACAATGTGAATTCCTAATAATTAGCTTCCTAGAATACAAAATAATTAATGCATTAATTAAACAAGTTATTTTTTTATCCACATTAACAGGTGCCCTTAGAAAGTCCCTTTATTTAACTAGTAAATTTAGTAGTCCTATTTTATGTTCATTTGGACTAGATAGGCAGGAAGGGAAATGAAGGAGATGGCATAGATGACTTGGGATGGCATAGAGATAGCGGCAATATTAAAAGAAATTTTTAAAACTTTAAAAGCACCTTATCCAGAGCATTTTATAGAAACAAATTTACAATAAAGTTTTCCCACCTATCCAAAAATTGGTAGGCCAATTTGGAGTGAAGATTGTTTGGAAGACATTTTCAAAAAGCATAGTGTAGTACTTTTTGGATTTGTGATGCATTTGAGATGAAAATGTGATTTGTAAAAATATTTATGATGCCGCCAATTTTTTTTGGAAAAAGATTTCAATCCGAAGAGATTTATTCAATTCAGTAAACTCTTTCTTGCAATCAATCTAATATGTAAACCCATGCATGACACAGGTCATAATACTAGCAAATGTGTATTGCACTGTTAGTTTTAGACACAGAAGACAACACATGCTTGTGTGGCAATTATGAATGGAGATGGTAGGATACCTTTATGGTAGGAACCCGTCGACCGTGTCTATGGTAGGAAGGCCTCCAGAGGCCGACACGTGTTGCAGGTGGATGGATTGCAAACGGAGACGTTAAGCCGTGGAATCGCGCGTGGAGATGCAACGTTAACATGTTGTCCGCGGCTGCAAGGTAAAAGCACAGGTTCGAATATTGCCTATTATATGAATACAATAGTCAATTGTTTTGAAAGACTATTGTATTCATATAATTTCAATTGTCTGCCTAGATATTGCCAACTAATTAAAGATAACTTTTATTTAACATAGCAAATACATACTTACATATGAAGATGCTAATAAGAATACATAAAATAATTAATGATACCAAAAGTTATCCTTAGCGTTTGGGTTTTACATTCTTATTCAAATCTAATCAGGGTCAAATTTGGGTTAGATATATACAAATTAAGTAGTATTTTAGGGTCGAATGTTCTATATTTTTTTCTTAAACTATAATGTTACTTTTTTTAAAATTTTTGGTAGAATTGGTGTTGTTATTATCATATTTATCAAAAAAAAATTTCCACGTTAAAAGGCCAGTAGTACTTTTTTTTTATTTAGTGATTTCATAATTTAGATTTCATGAATGGTACCATTCTTTATTTTTTAAATCCACGACATTATTTCCTTTTGTTTTCTGTATAATTTTGCTATTTTACTTAGGATTACTAAGTTAAAAGATAAAATATTATTATTTACTTTTTTACTTTTACTAAGTTTGGTAATGTTTTCTCTTTATTTACCTTCCCACTAATAAATTTCAAACCAAATTCCTATATAAGTGGAGCCACTTCTTACTTATTTAAATTAGAAAGGCATGGAAGGCACTTCTTACTTAGAAAAATGTTATTTGCACTCCATTTTTTATTATTTGTAATTCCACCATTTGTTTTATCATATAGTCTAATTAATGAAAACTATATGATCAAAATGATTATTGAAGTGTGAATAACAAAAATATAGTGTAAATAATCTTACTTATTTAAATTAATAAGAAAGCATGAAAGGATGTCATATTTGTTATCTCTTGTTATGGTCTTATAGAAGTTTTAATTGGAGTAGAATCATAAATAACGCAAGGTAATCGAAAACGTGATAGGTTGAAGTACAAATAAGATAACATGCACATTAACCAACAATTTGAAATGAAATGATTTTAAAAAGTAACTAACAATTTCAAATGTGAAGAGTAGATGTGGAAGTTAAGAGAAATATATTTTATAAATTAAATTAAATGTGAAATGCTAGAAAAATAGAATTGGTAGTGGGAAGACGTGTGAAGGCTTGTTGCTAAAAATTCTTTCTCAAATTTATATATATATAGATAGATATAGATGTCTTTTTTTTAGTGGTTCAATCTCATATTCATGAACTATCTGCAGAAAAAAAAAATTCTGGACTATACTAATTTTGTTATACCAACTCTGTTATTCTTATTAGTGTATTAATTGTTACGCTATTTCTCTCATTTTGTTGGGTCTACATTAATACAAGTGTAATTGTTATTATGTCTCGTGTCCCAGAAAATACATAATATCCTATTCAGGTGGATACGTGCAACAGATAATCAAATTGATGGTAAAAATTTAGAATGAATAAGTTGCTTTTGTATAACGGTTGTAAAGGTTTCTTGAGACTTTATGAATTAGGTGTCTTGCGTTTGTAAAAAGAATTTCAGAAGATTTTTTGTATTGGAAATGGAGTTAAAACTTGCTATAGGTTACTTTCCTGTATTTCAATCTTATCGTAAAGGGTAATTTTCTGTTGAACCTAATTTTTTTCTGATTATATCCAACTAATAAATTAACTTAAGAAAATAGATAATTTATGGAGGAAAGCTATAAGTAGCTGGTGCTTATTTTGAAAAATAGATTTATTTTTATTTTATCAAATAAATAAATTAGTTTATGAAAAATGGGTACTATGTTCTTATAATGGAGGAATGTCATAAAGAGCTAGTGTTTTATTCAAAAAGGATCTATTTTTATTTTATTCGATAAATAAAATTTTTGTATGCAAAAATGGGTACTCTATTCTTCTAATGGAGGAAAGTCAGGAAGAGCTAGTATTTTATAGAAAAATGGGTACGCTGTTCTTATAATGGAAAAAAGTCATAAAGAACTAGTGTTTTATTGAAAAACGGGTTTATTTTTATTTGATCCGATAAATAAAATTTTTTATGAGAAAAACGGGCACTGTGTTCTTATAATGGAGGAAAGTCATAAAGAGGTAGTGTTTTATTGGAAAATGGGTTTATGCAGAATTTTATTTTATCCATAAATTTTTTTTATGGAAAAATGTGTACTCTATTCTTATAATGGCGGAAAGCCATAAAGAGCTAGTGTTGTATTCAAAAACAGGTTTATTTTTATTTTATCCGATAAATAAATTTTTGTATGGATGTCTAGATAAAATTGATTGATCGGATTAAAAGAAAATTTATTTTAACACTCATTTTTCCAAAAACAAATTTTCTTTTCGAAAAAAAAAGAAAATAAGCCCGTTTTCTAATAAAACAGTCGCTGTTTATGGCTTTCCTGCATTATAAGGAAAGAGTATCCATTTTCTCAAAAACAAATTTATTTATCGAAATAAAATAAACATAAAGGCGTTTTACAGTTAACCACCCACTATTTACGGCTTGCCTCCATAAATTATCCACTTCACTATTTTTCATAAGTTAATTTACTAGTTGGATAAAATTGGAATAAAATTAGGTTGAACAGCAAATTACCCTTTAGGATAAAATTGAAATATAGGAAAGTAACTTATAGCAAGTTTTAACTCCG
Source organism: Coffea eugenioides (assembly GCF_003713205.1). Lineage (NCBI taxonomy): Eukaryota > Viridiplantae > Streptophyta > Magnoliopsida > Gentianales > Rubiaceae > Coffea > Coffea eugenioides. The sequence goes on along the minus strand of NC_040045.1, from coordinate 28,559,260 downwards.
TTTCCACTACAAAAAATCTTCTGCAATTGTTTTTGCAAACGCAAGAAGAATAATTCATAAAGTCTCAAGAAACCTTTACAACCTTTATGCAAAAGCAACTTATTCATTCTAAAATTTTAGCATCAATTTGATTACCTATTGGAAGTATCAACGTCAATAAGATAATATGTATTTTCTGATACACGAGACATAATAAGAATTAAACTTGCATTAATGTAGACCTAACAAAATGAGAAAAGTGGCGTAACAAATAATACAATAATAAGAATAACATATTTGGTATAACAAATTTAGTATAGTCTAAAATTTTATTTTTTTTCTGCAAATAGTTCACGAATATAAGGTGCAACCACTAAAAAGAATGACATGCATATGTAATGTAAAAATAAATATAAAATGAATGTAGTTACATTGTGTCATCCGGTATTCGGGTCCATAGTGGAAGCCGAACTTCAATAATGGAAAGCCAAAGTTGAAGCTTAATTCAGACGCTATGGGGAAGAAGTGGGGTCACCAAATATTTGGTACAAAGGAAAGACTTGCAATAACATAGTACGGAAGTCAGTCTGCTGTTTGCTTCCATCCGTACACGCTTCTACTTGATTCCCTATGCACGCGCTCTCCGACAATTTAACGTCTCCGTTTGGACCATTTTACCCCCAACACGTGTCGCTCTCTGCCGACATTCCTACCATAGGCAGGTTCCTACCATAAAGGTTTCCTTGTAAGCCAGTTGACTTTGTTCATGATTGGTACACGGTTGACATAGACAAGGGGACCTATATGAACCTCATTATGCCAGTTCCAGATGAAAGCAAATGGGTGAAATCAAATATGTACTAACCTAGTGGCATCCCTCTAAAGGATCGTCACGTGCTGCTTCAAAGTCCAACGTACTAGTTGGCAAAAAATGACGTTTCTGATGGTCAACAATTAGATGATAATGTTTGTTCTTTTTTTTCTAGATGAATTGATGATATTTTGTTATTAATTTTGGTGGCTTCCTACTAATGACGGATAGTGAATTGTTTTTGGCCCAAGTAGACAATGATTATGCTATATGTATATAAGTAACAGTTAGCGAAACTTGATATTGTGAATTCAAGCTATGTCGATATACATGATCAGTACAATGACTAATACATTCGAGGTCGATACAAATTAATTTTTTTTTCGGTTGATCTGGTGGTATCATCTTATATACGCAAATTTTATTGTTACCAGAACAACATCGGTAATTAATCTTCTCCATTGTCTCTTAACATACGACATTTTAAATTTTTTCTAACAGTTTGCAAAAAGGCTATATCAATTTGGAAAAAGTAAAAAAATAGTGTCTAGTATAAAAAGTTACAGATGATTTTTTTTGATGCTTATGAAAAAGTTTAGATAGGTCTAGAAAAATTTCATATTATAAACTTGTAGCCAGAGAAGCCAAGAAATTAAGAGAAGATATAAGAAATAAAGAAAATAAGAATTAAAAAATTAAGGGAGTTGTGAATGATTTAAGAAAAAGAATAAAAAATTCTGGATATCGTTTTAAGAGAAAAGAAATTTAAAAAAATATCAAGATAGTTGCAAATGTTATGAGCAAAAAAGAGAAGAAAGAAACAAGGTTTCAAGGTATCTTCGTCCTAAAAATTAGCAACGGTCACGTGGCCAACTTTTTAGTCAATTTGCTGAGTTGGCTAACAGAAATGTGTAAACTGACGAAAAAATAACATTTGAGAGTAAATTGATGGTTGCTATAAAAGTTGGGAGATAAAGTGAGCCCTTTTCGATGCTTTGATTAGTATATTAATCATCATCTGGAATCTGGGCTGTTTCTTGGCTTGAATTGTCATCCACAACCATTGGCTGGCAACTGGTATTTGTTGTCACTCAAACAAAAGTGCTTAACTTGAATTTGGGCTAGTCTTGTCTAAAGCAATCATTTCGTGAGTCATGTGCTTGGCGACGGTTTAGCCGGATGAAGCTGTTTCTTGGCTTTGATTAGTATATTAATCACCATGTGTAATCTTGGCTTGAATTGTCATCCACAACGACCATTGGCTGGCAATTGGTATTTGTTGACACTCAAACAAAAGTGCTTAACTTGAATTTGGGCTAATTTTGTCTAAAGCAATCATTTCGTGAGTCATGTGGTTGGCGACGGTTGCTCGGCGTGCAACCGCATGGTGCAATGAAAGGTCAGATTTGGTTGACCATATCTCATCCTTTCGATTCAAAAGTTAAAAAAAATAAATATATTTTAAAATTTTGAATTAAACAATTCAGATCTGACCGAATTCAGGACAAAAATATCGACTCCTCTTTTGGCATACTAGTTGAGAAGTAGTAGAATTTTAGGAATGTCAGTGGCCTTTCTTATACTTATTTCGGACAAGAGAAAGGGACGGTTCGCCCTGGTTATAGTCACAAATTTTGAAAATATGTGGCTCAGATCACAGCACTCTGAAGTAATTGACATGTACAATATAACATTAACTGATTCTAATATGACTATTACAAAACTGTACAAATGGTTTGCGACCAATTACAACTTGTTCAAAAAATGCTACATTATTTACAAACAATTGCACTGACAACTATTTGTGTCCCTCTCCCTTTTATCTTTGTTGGAAGGTTCCGTGCCCTTGGTGCCTACAATTAATATATTTTGATTTTTTTCTAAAGATGCAATTTCTTGAAGATTCTTTTATTAAGAAAGTTTTATTCTTTTATTAAAGTAAAAATTGATATCGGCCTCAATTGCTTCCCCACTCCATGGCTGCAGCGATGAAGCTAGGATTCAGAGGTTAGGAGGCCAAAGATTTGGTTAAGTACATGTTAATAAGGATGACAAAAGAGTAATTTTAAACGTCAGTGATGTTAACTAAGAAATCTTTCAAATTCTCTTTTCCTTTGGTGATTTTTAAATTTTCGATAGGATAAATATAAAAGTTTTGTTTATGTTAGGGGCAATGTAGAGAATGAACAAAATCGAAAAAGATTTTTTTTGGACGGAGGGGGGTGGGAAGAGATGGGAGCAATGTAAAAAGGGAGTTTTAGAAAATTTGAGGGGTGAAAATGATAAACAATCTTTATTTGATCACTTTCAATATGTATAGATCCAATCCACATTGTGAGAAACTCAATGTTTTAACCAGTTCCGTCTAAACACTATTATTCTTTGTTAAAACGAGGAAAAAAAAATATCATTATTAGAGAGACATGAAACTTGGAGCCTCAGTATTTTTCAAAAAGGAATGAAGTTTGTGAATATTTTAGTATGAATTTTATTATTTGTGAATATCTTTTCATGCTTTCTTCTTTCTTTGTTTGGTACAATCGACCAAAAAAATGTTGAGTGTTGACAATTGGAGTGAGATAGAATGAAGGAAATGAAAACTGGATCCTCGAATCCAAGAGATCTTTTAGAATTCATAAAATAAAGATATTTGTAAAGCTTCAAAAAAAAAAATGTTTGATTGGGCTTTTGGATTTGTATTTTGACAAATCTCAACTAACCATTTGAGGTATTTCAATTCATGTTCCAGCCCCCGACCCTAACGTGCAGGTAGAGGTGGCAAATCAACCCACTTAACTAAATTTACCCATACCCGCCCATGAATAGATGGGTATGGGTATCTTAAATTTTTGTATATGGATATAAATGGGTTACCCAATAATACCCATTTATTAAATGGGTATTATTGGGTAACCCATCAAACCCAATTAACCCATTTAAAATTCTCTTCCCCTAAATCTCTTCTTTTCCCCCACCCATTTTTTTTTCAAATTTTTCATTTTGTCATGATGTTAACTACTTTTGTTTCATTATTATTATTATTATTTGTTAGTTTTATTTTATTATTTTGTTTTCTCCTAGTTTGTTAACTTGCTCATTTTTCGGTATTACCAATTTATGATAAATTTGAGCCTCTTTTCTTATCTTTCTAAAATGAAATTTTAAATTTATATATGGAAAAAATGTTAGGGGTTAAAAATTTTTGGATTAAATTTTTATATTAACTTTTATAGTACTTAGTTCAAATTTTTATATTCTTATTATTCAATTATTAAATAATATGTAATTTTGTGAAATAGAGTATAAATGAAAAAAATTTGGTAATTAGGCTTATTGAACATTATAAGTAAATATTTAAAACTAATGATGGGTACAAAGAGCGGTATAAATTGATAACTTAGTTTGCAAAAATGAATTTAAATGAATTTACAAAAAATTAAAATAAATGGGTTATAAATGGGTAATTGGATTACCCAATTCATTTTTTGACTTACCCATTTATACCCATCTAATTAAATGGGTATAAATGGGTTGACTCACTTATACCCATTACCCATTTTACCCAACCCAAACCCGCCCAAGTCACCCATTTTGACACCTCTACGTGCAGGTAATAGTTTTTGGTCCTCTCGCACGACGCGTGAAGATACGTAGGTTGGTCGATAAATTTTTGTGAGATAATACTAACTTCTTTTCTGCTATTGCTTTAGCTCGTCAAACACCCAACAAGATGCATTTTCATCTGTTGCTGCTTCATTTTGCTGTTATACACAAGAGTATGGTTGCAAAAGAGGCGTTAGAAGCTGTTTCAGAAAGAGCCGTTGGTTGCTAGTTTCCAAAATACAAATAGTAACCTAGCCTTTGCCATCAGTTTCAAATACACCCCCAAAACTTTCATTCTTGTTATATACCTAAGTATTGTTCATTATAAATTAGGGATAATTTTGGGAACCTCCCTTGAGATTTCTAACTATTTTATTGGTCTCTCTTCAAATTTTGAAAATTACACTAATCTTTCTTGAAGTTTATTATCTTGTAACATCTAAGTTTAACCAACAATAAAAAAGTGATATTAGAAGAGAAAAAAATAATATGATTCCATCATTACCCCTCATCTACTAAATTGTTTAATTAATCTAATACCAACCCAAATATTAAAAAAAAAACACAAGAATTTGATATTTATTATCAATGATGAAAAACATATGACATAAAAAATAGTATATCATTCTATATATTTCACTTAATATAAGATTTAAATTACTCTTTTCAGTTACAAATCCATTATCAAACATGATTAATAACAAATAATCAAAAAAATTTGTAACCAAAATCTTACAAAGAACGAACTTTAATACAATAAAAATCTAAGCAACTAACCTTAATATGCTGATAAGAATATTCATGATATTAAGGTTTGTTCTCTGTAATATTTTGGTTGCAAATTTTTTGATTATTGGTTGTTGATCATGTTTGACAATAGGTATGTAATTAAAAAGAGTAATTTAAATCTTATATTAAGTGAAAAAGATCAACTGATATACTATTTTGAAAAGGATAAAATGATATGTAAAACACATCATGTTTCGTATGTAAGTCTCCCATGCTATTAAAAGTTTTTATGTTTCCAACTTTTGTTTGTCTTAAAATTGTTGTCACTTACGGTGGGAAATGTGAATTTACCTAATGCACCAAATGCTATTAAAAAACTTACATAATCCACAAACTCATAGCAGCACCTGCAAACACCAAATGCTACATCACTTTTAAAGGAACAAAACTCGGATTATATATCACATTTCCAAAATGTCAAAATTACTGAAACAAAGGAGGTAGCCAAAGGCGATGATACATCCAAAACTAAAAACAAATTTGATTCTGAAATTAGAAGTTGAGACGAAATGAAACCTTAATATGCAAATTCAGCATGCCGCTTTGGGCACCCCGAGAACTAAACCAAATTTTTGAGCCCTTCAAACTGGATTAGATTTTTACTGACCGAAGTTGCTGGATCATCAACTTTAACTTCTTGAACCATGCTTGGAAGTTGGGAGATAAACTCTGTCAAGTCATTCAAGGACTCGTAAGAAGAACCACCTTTCTGCAAACCAGCTTCTAGTTTATCTTTCATCACTGACATTCTTTGCCTCATTTCTTTGCCTTCTGCATCAACCATTAGTCGTCTTATAGATATCTCAATGCTCCCTCTATCCAGCACATTCTCAATTTCCAGGCCTACCTTCCATTCACTAGTCAAGTATCTTGCATTTGATAATTGGTCTGCAAAATGTGGTCTGCAAATCATTGGAACGCCTTCGCAGATGCTTTCTATCGTTGAATTCCAGCCACAGTGGCTCCAAAATCCCCCCACAGCGCTATGTGCCAAAACTTTTTTCTGAGGTGCCCATTTGACTATTAGGCCTCTTTCTCCTAGTAATGCTTTGACGGCTTCAGGAAAGTGATCTTCCAACTGAGATCCATCTATAGAATCTGATCTAAGAACCCATATAAATGGAATGCCACTGTTTCCCAGTCCCCAAGCTGTTTCTGTTAGCTCTTGTTCGTTTACGCATGCTATACTGCCGAAGCTTATATAGAGCACTGAATTTGGAGGTTGCTTTTCGAGCCAAGCAATGCAACTTTGGTCCTCTTCCAGGAAGCTTGTAGATGTGGCTGTCGCTCCCAACTTGTGGAGAGGCGCAATTGGGAAGCATGGAACTTTGTAACATTGCTGAAGCTGTGATAAGGTTGAATGCTCAAGACAATCTGTTGTATTCAAAATGATGGCCACAGAAGAGCGTATATTGACTGAAGAAGCGAAGAAATCCATAATCCATTCGGGTATTTCATTAGTAATTGGATAGGGTAAATCCTTAAACCTCAAAGGATGGAGCTCTGGTACAGGTTCCTGCAGCCGGGACCCTGTGAATCGCAATATTTCAATTTTTTACCGCCAGAAGTTCAGATAATGACTAACTTATAGCTTTAAGGACTCAAATCTTTCATGTAAAGATTTCTTTTTTTTTTTTTTAAATGAGATATTAAACCATTAGTTTGCAATTTACCTGGAAAAGGAATACGATTTTCTGCTTCAAGTTGACAGAAGTAGCGAAAAGCTAGCATGTAAACAGCCATATCAGGCCTTAAAATTATGCCTGGAATCTTTAGATGAGTAGCAACCGAATCAACAAAGCACAAGTGGGAATCATATATTATACAAGCAACCTGGTAGCCCTGCAGCTTCTGATCTTCCATGAGTTGAACCATGTAGTCCTCCAGAGGTGCTCTGCAGTTGCTGTTGATAGCTAATATGAGTTCCACTAAATTGTTGCTAGAGGCCTGATAACCAGATAAATTGTCCGACAAGGGGTGAAAGATGAATTCAGGATGGTTCAGAGGATTGGGAGGTCTGAATTCGGAGTGTGCAACTACGATGGAGAACCCTTTGGAGTAAAGAATATTCCCCAGCTGAAGCATTGGAGTTATATGCCCCTGAAGGGGCAATGGAACTAACACTACTGTATGTTTTTGAGTTCTGTTTTGTTCCATATCTCTCTCCACAGATCCTACAAAACTGATGAAATGATAAAATTCAATCTCTTGACTTTACCTCGATGTCCGGAACTTAACAGGTATTATGGCAACTTGGGGAGTTAGAATTAAGATTGGTTTGGCTTATGGCAGAAAGCAGCATATTGGTTCATGGATCTAGGAAGCGATATGAGAGCTCGTCATTATATGGGGATGGAAGCCCGAAGGGCATGAATAATGTGTATATGAACAAAACATAAGGCGTCGGCAAACAATTGCAAAGAAAGAAAATTAACCAGTTGAAATACTAAGACAAATACGCATATAAATGTATACATATATGTGTGTGTACATACTTTTTTTTATGTCCCCATCTGTGTGTGGGTATTGAAAAGTTATTTGGACAACTATTGAACCTTTTGAACAGTTAAAATTTTACCATTCAACTTCCCAAGTATTGGCTGGCAACTGGTATTTGTTGTCACTCAAACAAAAGTGCTTAACTTGAATTTGTGCTAATTTTGTCTAAAGCAATCATTTCGTGAGTCATGTGCTTGGCGACGGTTTAGCCGGATGAAGCTGTTTCTTGGCTTTGATTAGTATATTAATCATCATGTGGAACCTGCGCTGTTTCTTGGCCTGAATTGTCATCCACAACGACCATTGGCTGGCAATTGGTATTTGTTGTCACTCAAACAAAAGTGCTTAACTTGAATTTGGACTGGTTTTGTCTAAAGTAATCATTTCGAATCCAGGAGATCTTCTAGAATTAATAAACTAATCCATTTAGATTAGTTATTTTTGGAGGTTTTTTTGAAAAATTTTACTGTAATAAAATTTTTATAGTATATTTTGAAATATTTTTAGAAAACATTTTGGGATATTTAAGAGTAGAAGAGTTTTTAGAATATATTTTGAGATATTTTTTAAGTATTAAAAAAAATTTAGACTACTTTTTAGAGTACCTTTCAGAGTACTTTTTAAAAATTTTAATAATATTTGAAAAATTCAGCAATCCAAACAGAGATATTTGTAAAGCTTCAAGAAAATGTTTTATTCGGCTTTTGGATTTGTGTTTTGACAAGTCTCAACTAAGACTATTATTTCAGGTATTTCAATTCATGTTCCAGCCACCAACCCATATGCGCAAGTAATAGTTTTTGGTCCTCTCAAGCAATGCGTGAAGGTACCTGGGTTGGTAGATAAATTTCTGTGAGATAATACTAACTTCTTTTTCTGCTATTGCTTAGCTTGTCAAACACCCAACAAGATGCATTTTCATCTATTGATATTTCATTTTGCTGTTATATAGAGTTTCCTGCAAGAGTACGGCTGCAAAGAGACGTTAGAAGTTGTTTCAGAAATAGTAACCTAGCCTTTGCCATCAGCTTCAAATACACCCCTTGAACTTTCATCCTTGTTATATGCTCAAGTATTGTTCATTATAAATTAAATCAATAATGACAATCTTGAGGGTAGCTGTGGAATGAAGTTTTTTTCTCTCTCATAATACGCATTTTATATTGTTTGTGTTTTTGAATTAGGTTGGATTTGATGCTACCCGATTAGTTTCAGGAGAGTTTTCTAAAATATCCCATTATTTAAAAAGGTAAGTATGATTTCATGTCCTTTCTTGGTTAAGGGCCCGTTTGGTTCACGGACTGAATGAGATGGGATGACTCATCCTCGGATTATTAATCCTGGATTGAGTCATCTCCAGATGAATAATTTAAGTTATCTAGCATTTGGTCGGTTCTGAGTTGGATATGATATTGATAAGTGTTTATTATGTGTGATTTTAAGTAATCTTTTAGGTTTATTTTAGTTTCATTTAGGGTTTTTAAGATGTAACTTATCTTTAAGTATCTTAATTTTGTGAGTTTCACTTGAACAATCTAATGTGCAAATCTGGTTATATTTGCAGGAATTCAGAAGAATTATCAACGTTGGATTGAGACAGATACACTTCAACTCCCTTAGAGCTTGATTCAACGATGATTTGAAAAGAAAATAGGTTATTCAATGCAATTTTATTGGAGCAATGCATGAACACAAATGTGGACATCGTGTCTTGGATCTCAGAATTGAATTGAAGTAGAAAAGAAATAAGAAAATGTAGTATAAAGAGAAAATGCAACCTTGGAATATGCAAGCTAAGGTTGCATATTCCAAGCCTGCGTATTCTCCTATGTTTCTCTATAACTTATTCTGCAACTTGCTCTATTTTCACACTGATTTCTTTGTCAATTCTAGCTCAGAATTTCGGCTGCACATGCTCAAGATTCCTTAAGGAAGAGAAAAAGAACTTATGTCATATCATGAACCATCTTTTGCCTCTCTTAATATTATATATGTAAGAATCATTTAGAAGAGAAAAAGTTCTTAGGAGTTCTTGCTAGTTCTTGATAGCAATTAGTTTTAGTCTTTTCTTATTCTCTTTAACTAAGAACTTGTAAGAAAAACATGGAGAATTCATTGTATCACTCATTTTGTTGAATAGAAGATCTTGGGATCATGTTCATCACTTTGGCTAAACTTTCTTTATCTTCTCTTTACTTGTGATTCATTATATGTGTATGCAATGAACTTATGTTCTTTCTTACTTTATATCATATGAGTAGCTAAATTTCTAGATCTAGGAAGTAGATGAAACTAATAACTATTTGATATGAGTTAAATATGATTTACACTTGCTACTTTTTAAATTAACTTGTCCATTTATGCATGCTTATTACTTGTTGTTGCTTAATCACTAATAGCAAGTTTTTAGTTGTTGTTATTCAATAAAAATTGATAATAATGATGAAACAACATAAATGGAATTTAAGGAATAGACTCATGAGAATAGAGATATACTTAAGTAGATTGTTTTTGCAATTCATGAAAAACACAAGAGTAGATATTGTTATTCACCATGAGAATAGGGAAAACTAGACTATTCTAGATCACAAGTGCTCTTTGGGCTGTTTTTGACCAAATCAATTATTTGGCAAGTCATTTTCTACAATTGTATTAAGGGCCTCTTTTGGCATACAGTTGAGAAATACAAATCTCAGTGGTCTTTCTCTTCTCAAGAAATTTTGTTGCAAGGGTTAGGCTCCCTTGTCCTCCAATAATTAATATGTTGACATTTCCCTATTTCATGAGTACTTGTCCTCAACTTTTCTCTAGAAATTGATGAATTTCTAGAATCTAGATGCATCACTCTATAAGGGCATCCACAGTCCACATTCCACTATATCTCCTCTTTTATTATACTCTCACTCACAATGGATTACATTCCATATAGTATAATAGTATGAGTCCACAATCAAATTAAACATTTATTTTAATAATACAGAACTCATATCCCATAAATAAATAAAGTAATTTTTTAAAATAATTTCGTTATTTTTAAAAAATGAATTATTAACTTTCATTAAATTTTTTAACCTTTTGAATTTTTTATTTTATAAAAAAAATATTATTAATTTATGAGTTTGAGCAATATATCTTTTTTTGTCTCTCAAAAAATAATATATTGTTATTTTCTAAAAATAATTATGTAATTATTAAACAAATATGTGTTACCTCAAACGTGAAAATATCATAATATTCCATGCTTAATTAATAATTCTTTATGTAATTAATTGAACTCCATAACTGAAGAGTGCGGAATATAAATATAACAATTAACTCATTCACAGTCAAGTTTTACATTTATATAATTTTAAATATCCTTCACGTGATTTTTCCTAACTATACGAGTCAAGATTGAGTATAGGATATTAAAGATCGAACCCACAAGGAAGAATGTCAATTACCGATAGTTTTTAAACTTTTTTATTATTTAGATTATCATAAGAGTAAGAAATTAAATCTACACTATAAACATGAGATAAAAGTAATACAAATAATAATAGAAAACTCCTATAGGTATGGAATTTCTCACTACTCTTACAAATGAAATTACCGATTAAGTGACTGCTATTATCTTGGCTAGTTATGATATAATTTCCTAATGTATGTGAAATCTACGCTCATAGTGAATCAACTATACTTGTAATTAAACCATACCTACTCTCGTGGTTATGAAATTAACTACAAACTCATTTCTTCTATGAAATTACATGAAACAAGTCACAAAATCACAAAAGTGCATCTCTACTCTCATGAGTGTACTCTCTAGATTTATCACTTTTTTGAACTAGTGTTAAATTTCAATTATCATTGCAAACTTAACACATTAATGACAATTATATTTTACGTGTTTTTAGTGTGTTTTAACTAGTGTTATAACTAATTAACTAGGGTTTTGGTAAAAATGTACATTTGTGGTTTAAATGGTAAACATTTGCATTTCTATGGATTTGAATGGTAAAAACTTCATGTTTTTGTAGGTTTAATGATTCAATCATCAAAGAGTGTGAATTGAGAAGATAATTGGATGATAATTGATGATTTGAAGTGGTTAAAAGAAGACATGAAGTGCAAAACATTCAAATGAAGAAATGCAAGTGAAGACAGTTTTGACACATCTTCGTATTTCGGCAATATCTTGAGCTAAAATGATCGGTTCGAGTTGATCTTTATACTATTTTGAAGTTAAGAGATAGATCTACATGGTATGACGACATCGAAGTCCAATTCAGTTTTTTCCCTAATCAAAAAGTCGAAATACAGAAGCTTATTTGTATGGTCGAGAGCTGAAACAGGGGATTGACTAGCAGATGGTATTTTGATCATATCTCAGTCCACAGAGCTCCAAAGTGGATGATTCTTGAAGCATTGGAAAGCTAAGTCAAGGGGTTACAACTTTCATGTTTTCACAAGAGCTATTTCAGCCTCCATCATAGAGAAAATATCCGTTTAAACGAGGTCAAATTCACAAAAGTGAATATGCGACTTGAGAAAATGTGGGTTGTAGTCGCATATTCTCTAGTCACGTATTGTGGCCTTACTTTTGCAATTTGCCCAGCCACTTGCCTTGTTTCACACTACTTTCCAACTATAGTTGGAGAGAGAATTTCGGCTGCACATCCTTCTGATGCAAAAAGGAAGAGAAAATGGGCTTTATGTCTTGTCCAAAACCACTTTTTGACTCTCTTAACATTTTTAGAGGTGAGAATCATTAGAAGAGAGAGTAGATCATATTAGAAGTAGCTCATATTAGATTTTACCATGAGAGTTTAAAAGTTAGTCTTGTCTTATTCTCTCTAGTTAGAACTTTTTTGTGAGAACAATTGGAGACTTCATTGTACACCATTTTGTTGAAAAAATTGAAGATCATTGGGAGTTTTGTCATTACTTTGGCTAAGCTTTCTTTATCTATTTTTTACTTGTGATTCATGATGTATTTTTGCAATGAAACTATGAGCTTACTTGTTATATCTTACATGAATAGCTAAATTTCTAGATCTAGGGAGGAGATGAAACTTATGGCTATTTGATATGAAGTGAATACGATTTACACTTGTTACATTTTGTATTAACTTGTCTATTTGTGCATGCTTATCACTTGTTGTTGCTTGATCACCAATAACAAGCTCTTAGTTTTATTATTCAATGAAAATTGGTAATAATGATGGAACAACATGCGTAGAGCTTGAGTAGTCGACTCATGAGAATAGAGGTACACTTGAGTGGACTAAACTTGCATTTCGTGAAGGAAACAAGAATAGAACTAGTTATTCACTATGAGAATAGGGAAAACTATATTATTTTAGGTCATTTCATCATGAGAATGAGATTTGGTAATATTAGAAATGAATCCCTTAGTTAAACAAGGGTTGTAACAAGAGATAAATCTATTCATTTGTGTTGTTTATGCCATATGTTGACCTTGGTCCCTAACTTTTGATGTTTACAAAATAATGGATAATACTAATATCTCTTCAAGAAATATTTTCAGTTGTGAAGCAAATCAGATTCAAAGATCAAGTGCAATTGAAATGGACAAAAGCTGCTGAAAGCTGTCGGACGCTTGGATCGGACGTCCGATAATTATTGTGTAACTTCGGACGCATGAAGAACTCAACTACCGGACGTCCGAAGGAAATAAGACATTCCCCCTGGATCACTGACATCGATCGGACGCAAGTATCGGACGTTCGATAGGATCCTTCAAAGTCGACAAAACCATCGGACGCTGAATATGTCTCCACCGGACGTCCGATAGAAACAAGATGATTTCTCAGATCTCTTTGTTTGCTGTCGGACGCACAAAGAGCTTGCACCGGACGTCCAATAGAATTGAAGAAAATTTCTCAAACTTACTGCCTGCTGTCGGACGCAAAAAACAGGAGTACCGGACGTCCGATACTCCAACGGCTAGTTGACTGTTCAGCTACATTCTATCCGTTGGAAGTATTAATAAAGTATTTTGTTGGTCTCCTATAAATAGAGTATGGTCAAAATCTTCAAATAACTTTTGCATACTGAAGATACAAAAGATCTAGAATAGTTTTAGTGAGAAAACACTCTCCAAAGAAGATTTGTAGTCTTAGTGGTGCTAGATTCATTGTAAGCTTTTCATTTGTGAGTGAATACTTCATGAGTGTAGCTCTGTGAGGGTTGTCCTGAGAGATAGTAAAACTTCCTAACTTGACCGAGTGGAGTTCGAGGTAAGGAGTAGGTGAACCTTCCTTTGTACACAAGAGTGATTGTAATTCAACAACTTGAAGAAACTTGTTTGAATTAATCTACAAGTTCAAGAGGAGTTGGGTAGTTAATTGGTTTGCAATTCTTTCCTTTTTATTTACTTATTGTTGCATTTGTGATCTTTACATTGCTTATCTCTTCCACTTGGTTGTCTTCGATCCTTACAATTGGTATCAGAGCTTGGTCTCCTTGAGATTAAGCTCAATCGGCTTAGGAGTAATAATGACAACTAATAATGCCATATTTTTTGAAGGACATTCTGTGATTAGACCACCTATGTTTAATGGATCAAATTATGTGAGTTGAAAAGAAAGAATGATTATATTTTTGCAATCAATTGATATTGAATTGTGATTTATTATTAGTGAAGGTTCATATGATGCATCTCTTATAGATGAAAATACTCATAGATCTAGACCAAAAACTAGAAATGAATTGACTGCTGTGGATAGAGCTCATCTCACCTTAAATGCGAAAGTCATGAATGTGTTATATTGTGCTTTAGATTTAAATGAATCCATTAGGGTCAAAGGGTGTAAGTCCGCTAAAGAAATTTGGGACAAACTTAGGGAAGTCTATGAAGGAAGTGAGAATGTGAGAGAACAAAAGAAATCTATTCTGGTTACCAAGTATGAATCGTTCAAAATAGAACCTCATAAAAATATTGATAAGATGTATTGTAAATTCAATGACCTCATTAAGGATTTAGAGGTGCTGGAAAAGGAAAACTCTCTAAGTGAGAAAAACAGAAAAATTCTGAATGCTTTATCAAAGGATTGGGAGAGTAAAGTGATTGTCATTGAAGAAGCTAGAGATCTAAATTTCTTGCCCATTGAATCTTTTATTAATTCTCTAATCTCTTATGAGCTGAAACTTAAGTCCAAAATGCAAGAGGAAGAGGATGCGAAAGTAAGAAGGAGCATTGTTTTAAAGGCATTTCAAGATGAAAATGATTCTGCCTCTCTAGATGGAGAAGATGCGGAAGTTGATGATAGTGATCTAACTCTCATCACAAGAAGTTTCAAGAGAATCCTCAACGAAAGGAGATTTAGAAGAGGAGAACCTAACAATTCAGATTCTAATCAATTCAATAATGCAAGAAACAAAGGAAAGTATGAGACCAACAAAAAACAAGATGACAAATGCTATGAATGCGGCCAACTTGGACACTACATGAGTGAGTGTCCAATGAAGAAGAGGGAAGTTGAAAGAAAACCAAAATTCAACAATTTTCAATTCACATGGAATGAGTGCAACTCCGATGGTGAAATTGAAGAGGAAGAAGAATCTGCTCAATTGGCTTTCATGGCCATTGGAGATGATGAGGTAACAACTTGTAATTCTCAATTTGAAAGTGATGATGAAATTGATGATGATCATGAATTTTTCATTATAAAATTGCATGATAGTTTGAAAGAATCTTATGCTAAAAATAAGGAATTAAAACATAAAATTGGTTTTTTTCTTCAGGACAATGTACGTCTTTTTCAAGAAAATAAAAAACTGAAAACTGAAAGTGATTTCTTAAAAAAGAGTGAGACTGTTTTACACTTTGAGCTTGATAAAAAAATAAGACTTTGTGAAATGTTTAAAAAGGAACATGGTGATTTGAAAAGAAGAATAGATAATTTAAATGAGTTGCTCCAATATAAAAAACAAGACCGTTTTCAAAGTAATAAATCAAAGACTCATCTTGGCACTCATAAGAAGAAGTTAAATTCTGGTGCAAATGAATTTGCTATTTATAAGAGAAGACAAGTAAGATTTATTAAACTTATTCATGTAAATAACTCTTTGATTATGTGTAATTTTTGTTGTCAAAAATGTCACATGAAAAGTGATTTTTATGTGAGAAAAAACATGAGAAGAGGTATGAAATGTATGTGGATAGTTAGACATAATGCTAACTCTCAAGAACCCAAAAATTAAAGGGAGAAAAAAGAATAATGCTGATCTCATGATGATTTGCTTTTTATTTTGATTGTTATTTCTCTGTTTGATACTTCTTTTGATATTAATTCTCTGTGATATGTTGGTAATTGCTGTCATTTCTCTGTTTTTATTTGGAATATTGGATTCTCTGTTATTGTTGCTGGATTTTGGTAGCTGATTTTTACTCTCATCTTATGATGACAAAAAGGGGGAGAAATAGATGCTATATGTAAGGGGGAGTTATGCAATGAGTGAGGGGGAGCTTTTGCTCATATGCTCAATCTTTTTCATTCTTCCATCTATTGTTTTGTCATCATCAAAAAGGGGGAGAATATTGACCTTGGTCCGTAACTTTTGATATTTACAAAACAATGGATAATACTAATATTTCTTCAACAAATATTTTCAGTTGTGAAGCAAATCAGATTCAAAGATCAAATGCAATTGAAAGGGACAAAAGCTACTGAAAGCTGTCGGACGCTTGGATCGGACGTCCGATAATCATTGTGTAACTTCGGACGCATGAAGAACTCCACCACCGGACGTCCGAAGGAAATAAGACATTCCCTCTGGATCACTGACCTCGATCGGACGCAAGTATCGGACGTCCGATAGGATTCTTCAAAGTTGACGAAACCATCGGACGCTGAATATGTCTCCACCGGACGTCCGATAGAAACAAGATGATTTTTCAAATCTCTTTGTTTGCTGTTGGATGCACAAAGAGCTTGCACCAGACGTCCGATAGAATTGAAGAAAATTTCTCAAACTCACTACTTGCTGTCAGACGCAAAAAACAGGAGTACCGGACGTCCGATACTCCAACGGTTAGTTGACTGTTCAGCTACTTTCTATCCGTTGGAAGTATTAATGAAACACTTTGTTAGTCTCCTATAAATAGAGTATGGTCAGAATTTTCAAATAACTTTTGCACACTGAAGATACAAAAGATCTAGATTCGTTTTAGTGAGAAAACACTCTCCAAAGAAGATTTGTAGTTTTAGTGGTGTGAGATTTATTGTAAACTTTTCATTTGTGAGTGAATATTTCATGAGTGTAGCTCTGTGAGGGTTGTCCTGAGGGATAGTAAAACTTCCTAACTTGACCGAGTGGAGTTTTGAGCAAGGAGGAGATGAACCTTCCTTTGTATACAAGAGTGATTGTAATTCATCAACTTGAAAAAGCTTGTTTGAATTAATCTACAAGCTCAAGAGGAGTTGGATAGTTAATTGGTTTGCAATTCTTACCTTTTTATTTACTTATTGTTACATTTGTGATCTTTACATTGTTTATCTCTTCCACTTGGTTGTCTTCGATCCTTACACCATAAGTGGAATCTACATCCTTAGACTCAAGTATTTAGTGAATTTTCTCCATTTGTTATCTTGCAATTATCTAGTTAAGGTTCGTAGGTAGTAGTAATTATAGTTTCTCTTGCTTAAATTGATTGTTAGTCTAAATAATAGAGTAAGTTAGGATTTAGTACTTGAAGAACCCCTCTCCGTGGGATTGACCCGATATATGCCCTAAACTACTAGTTGACCTGTATACTTGCAGTCAAAATGCGTATAAATTGGATTTAAATTGAACTTATATTAAAAAACCCGTCAAGTTTTTGGCACCGTTGCCGGGGAGCGACAATATTAGGTCCTAATTAATTTTATTAATTTAGACCTTATTTGTATTTACTAGTTAAAACTGTTTATAGTTAAATTAAGTTTTTTATTAGTTTTTGTCCATTAATTGCTACATAATCTCTTTTATTTTTGCTTGTAGTATATGCACCGGGTATTACGGGTAGTAGCACCTTTTGATCCGAAAATTGAAAGGATACTACGTAGACAAAGAAGGCGTACACCACAACAACGAGAAGAAAAGATTCATCAAATAGAGGAAATTGCAATAGAGTTACCTTTTGAAGAAGAACTGGCGAAAAACGAAGCAAATAGGCGAGTTCTAAGGGATTTCGCTCTATCGAAAACTTAAGAATCCCAAACAAGTATAGCACGGCTGACGGTAAATGCTAATAATTTTAAAATTAAACTATCATTAATTCAAATGGTGCAACAATCTCAATTTGGAGGTAATGTCATAGAGGATCCAATTGTACACTTATCCACATTTTTGGAGATAAGTGATACAATAAAAAATGAATGGAGTTAGTGAATATGCAATAAGGCTAAGGTTGTTTCCATTTTCATTGAGGATAAGGCTAAAATTTGGCTACATTCTCTTGCCCCTTCATCACTTGGGATGATTTATCTAGGGCATTTTTGAACAAATATTTCTCATCGGGTAAAATGACTAAATTTATAACGGATATTACTAGTTTTAGTCAATTTAATGGGGAATCGTTGTATGAACCTTGGGAACGATTTAGAGAATTGTTTCGGAGATGTCCACATCATGGACTTCCCGATTGGCTCATTGTACAAATTTTCTATAACGGTTTATCTTTCTCTACTAAAATGACTATTGATGCAGCTGCTGGTAGTGTTTTAATGGATAAATCACCCGAAGAATCTCAAAATTTGACAGAAGAGATGGCGACCAATAACTACCAATGGGCTAATAAAAGGGGTAATCCAAGGCGACAAGCAGATATGATTGAAACTGATGTTATCAATATGTTGAGTGCTCAAATGAAGAATATGATGCAAATGTTACGTCGTCAAACCGGATATGGTCCGAGTTCTTCTACTAATGCACATGTTGCTTGTTGTTCCTTATGTGGAGGAGAACACGACTCTAATGAGTGTGTTAATGTTGAGCAAACTCAATTTGTTAATAATTACAACAGGAATGCTCAAAACAACCCATACTCGAATACATATAATTCGGGCTGGAGAAATCATCCAAATTTTGGATGGAAGGAGCAAGGCAATCCTCAAAGACCCAATAATCCGCTGGGATTCCAACTGAGGCCACAACAGACAAATACTAAGTCGGATTGGGAGATTACAATGAAAAAATTTACCAAAGGAACATCAGAAAGGTTTGAACGAATAGAGGGACGGTTGGACCAATTGACTGGGATGTATAGAAATTTGGAAGTTCAAATTGGTCAAAACGCCAACTCTATTAATAATAGAAACCCTGGAGAATTGCCAAGTAAAATCGAAGTCAACTCGAAAGAGCATGTCAATGCTATCACTCTTCAAAGTGGTAGAATAGTTGAGGGACCTAATATTGGCAATTCAAGTGGTGAACAAGATAAAGAGCAGGCAGTTGATGAAGAGAAAGAAAGTCGAAATGATCATGTTTTCATTGATATTGATGCACTTCCCCCCAAGTTAAATCGTGATTCCTTTTCCTCACAGGTTGAAGAAAAATGGAAAGGATAGGGAGTTTGACAAGTTCCTTAAAATTTTTAAATAATTACACATTAGCATTCCTTTCATTGATGCTATTATACAGATTCCCTCTTATGCGCGTTTCTTGAAAGATATCATGTCAAAAAAGAGGAAGATTGTGGATAATGAAATGATAGCGTTAACAGAAGAGTGTAGTGCATTGATTACGAATAAACTCCCTCCTAAATTGAGAGATCCGGGAAGTTTTTTTATTCCTTACACTATTGGTCAATTGCATTTTTCTAATGCTTTATATGATTTAGGTGCAAGTGTGTCACTCATGCCGCTATCAGTTGCCCGGAGATTGGGACTTCAAGAGTTTAAAACTACCAATATCACATTGTAGTTGATAGATCGGTCAATTACACATCCAATTGGTATTTTAGAAAATGTGCTCATGAGGGTAAGGCTATCTATTACACCGGTGGATTTTGTTGTCTTAAATATTGAGGAAGATGTGAAAATGTCAATTATTCTAGGAAGACCGTTTTTAGCCACTGCACGAACTATAATTGATGTGAAAAAAGGTAAGCTTATATTCCGAATTAATGGTGAGGAATTGGAATTTAATTTGATTAATAAGGAAGGGGGTATAGAGCCTATTGCTCTTGTTTCTAATATGCCATGTGAGGAAAAAGGTAACCAGGAATTGAGTGAAGATGTGAAATCTATAAATCTCCTTAGTATTAACTTCAATGGTGTAGGAGCAAGGGAAGCAAGAACAAGGATGGAAGTTAGCTTAATAAATTCGCCATTCCAAAAAGGAATAGGTGAAAAGTTAAGACGACTCGAAAAAGGCAAGCAAATTCTACTTCAAAGTGAAGTCAAGCCTTTATATGACAAGTCTAATACTCCTCCTTGGCATTTGAGAAAGTTGGACGATGGTGATACATGCACGGCTCGTCACACGGTGGAATGGCTTGGGAGTTTCGACCCGTGGGGAGAAAATCACTCCTCAAAGACATAAAAAGATCTAAACCTTTTGAGTCGAGCCAACGACTAGAAACAAAAGCGCTAGTTGGGAGGCAACCCAATGTTTTTGTTAAAGATATTAATTTGGTATGATTTTATGTTTAACGCATGTAATTAAGTTAGATTGTTATATTTGTGTTATAGGTTTGGTAAATAGAGACAAAGATGACCATTTGAGGTGGAAAAGACGAAATTTGATCAAGAAACTCAACCCATCGATTTGTATTAGATGTGTGTTTGATCCGTTATAAAGGGGTAAAATGCATGTTTCGATCATTTTACATGTGCATGCAATGATAATTTTGGTAAAAGAATGATTTAGGATGCATTTTAAATTTTTGGGGTAAAGTGTATAAATTTTGAGAAATGGAAGTTTCTGCAAAAATTTTAGATGAAAATGTGACTGCAGGCAATACGTGAGGCAATACGCGCCTTCAAGTCACGTATTGCCTAAGTCGCGTTTTCAATTCCGCATTGTCATAGAAGAAAATGAAGTCGCGTATTCAAATCCGCACCGAATCAACAGAAAACGTGCCTTGAGAATACGCGACTTGAAGTCGTGTATTCCAAGTCGCGTATTCTATCCTTGGTACTAAATGCAGAAAATGCGAGTTTCTTTCATTCTTTTTCTTCTATCCTCCAAACCAGCCGCGTTTTCTCTACTCTTCTCCATACCAATTCTCAATTTTTCATTGTTACTCCATTTTCTTGCTAAAAAAACATCAATCCAACATCTTTTGATCATCCTAGAGCCTTTCTAACCGATTGAAATTCAAGATAAACACCTACAAATCGGTTTCCAAGAAGACTGGGGGCTAGGGTTCTTTGATTGAAAATTCTTCAATTTGAGGTCAATTGGAGTGAATTTCATAGGGCTTTTAGCACAATCATCATCTCCAAACATCCTACTACATAATTGAGGTAAGTTTCTTCATCAAATTTTTGTATTTTAGAAGTTGATATTTGTCAATTTCCTAAATTTTCTGACATTTTCTAATTACGAATCTTTGATGCATATTATGGATGTTTATAGCCTCTACTATGTTTATTATGATTGTTTAAGCATGTTTAGAGGTTTAAAAGTAGCAATTAACGGATTATTAGTTGTTCACTTTTGAAAATTGCTATATTTGAAAAAAATTGAAAAAGTAGCTTAGATGGTTATTGGACCATTATTGATGGTTGATTATTGTTTCAATTGATTGAGTGATGATATTTTGGCATGTACATTGTGTTTAGTGAGTAATTTTGATAAATTTTGTGAGTTATTAGCATAATTCTTGCTGAACCATGTTTATAGCTAAATGTGCATTATTGTTGCTAAAGTTTGGCTACTATAATCATGATTAGTGCTATTTTTAGTGATTTCGATGTATTTGTGATCTATTTTGATAGATTGGTAAATTTAGTAATTTTTGACATTTTGACTATGTCCCGTCTCGTATATCAAAATAGTGGTCATTTAAGTATATTTATTTGATTTCTTATGGCATAGAGGGATGTATTTGTGGTTATTTGAGTCAATTCATGTTACTTAGTCAAAAATATGAAGTATGTCTTAGTACATGTGGATAATTGCATTCTTTTTCTTAGGTATTATGGCAAGAGGAAAGCAAGTGGTGTATTCATCCTCCAGTAGTGATGATATGGAGGTTAGTGAGGAGGTAGAAGTAAGTGAGGAGGAGAGGTCACCTTCTCCTCAACCGGTTAGAAGACAACTAGGTGAGGGCACTTCTCGTGGTGTTGGAGCGTCAGTCTTCGACAGTGTCAGGTTTTCTACTTGGAGGAATCAAGAGTGGCACGAGGAGCACGCTGATTTGGAGTTCCTTTTTGAGATGCACGTGAGTCCAGAAGTTGAAATGGTTTATCGCATCTCGGAGGCATTCGATCAATTTGGTTGGGCGCCGATTCTCACCTTGTCGACTCATTATTTCTCGGAATTGGTGCGTGAGTTCTAGGCCAATATCGAGTTCAAGGCACGCCACAGTGGTGAGATGGTGGAGTCTTGGGTGCGTGGGAGATGTATCGTCATGTCACGGGAGTGCCTGACTGCTATCTTGGGGTGTAGTGACCAAGGCGGGGCAATTGATTTGAAGAAGGGATTCGTCACACCAAATAGGTGGTGGGATCCATCACATGCTATGAATAGGTTTGGTCTCGAGTATCAATCTTTTCGGTCCTCGAGGAAGGAGACAATGTTGGCGAGTGTTTTCGAACCTCGCCATCGTCTCATTATCTATATGATGGTCCACAATGTCATACCCAAGAAGACGGGGCATACGGAGGTTCGAAAGAGCGACATCTACTTTCTCGACTACATGTTTCATAATCGGGACTCCTCCTACACTTGAATTCCCTTGCCGAACATCATCATTAGCCATATCAGGTCTACGGCTAGAAGGCGGACGACGTCGTTCAAATTGCCATTTCCTCGTCTACTTTCCTTGGTGTTCGAGTGTTTGAGATTAATTTGTATGGTTTAAGGCAGGAATTTGTTACACCAAGAACCGAATTATCGGTTTTTATCTTTCGTCGTCTAGGTATTGGTCCGGAGAACATCCCTCGCCCTGCTCGAGAACGGCGACAAAAGGTGCGCCATGGCCAAGAAGAAGCCGAGCCGTCTACTGTGGCACCACCACCTCCTCCGCCGGTGCATCCCTCTCAATCCAATTGGCAACGACTTTTTGGACTCTTGGACACCATTGAAAATTAGCTTGCCGGAATGAGTACCCGCCTACTCCGCATTGAAGATTATCTAGGCATCCATCCACCTGCCACGGGCGATGAGGATGATGACGAAGAGGATGATTGAAGCTGCACCTCTGGATTCATCTTTTGTTTCCTTCGTTTCTCGTTCCCTTTAAACTCCCTTTTGACAGATGTTTAACTTGTCCTTTTTCTTTTCCATTTCATCTTTGGAACAGTGTTAGTAGATTTTATGTATTTTGGTGACGGCTCGTGATTCATGGTTGATCTGGATCTCAACCATTGCACTTGGGAGTACTTTTTTCTATCTTTTCTTGTTTTACCTCCCCTACATATTGAGGACAATGTGTATTTTAAGTGTGAGGGAGGAAATGTGTGGCACTTGTAGTATTTTTGTGTTTAATGTTTAGACATGTTATTGGAAATATTTCTTGTGCTTAAATGTTGTCTCTTTTGGATTTGCTGGCAGGGAGTTTCGTCCAATTTTAAGGGGAAACTCTATCAAAATTTTTCCAAAATCTTGTCCAAAATTACAAACTTGGCCCAAAAGGTTTAAAATTTTTTCAATTTTATCCAAAAGGTAACAAGTTCCACATCTTTAGTATCTCAAACTCTTTCTACTTTTGAGATAGATATATGTGACTTTAGGACTTCTTTTCTCATTTAACTTGAAAATGACTATTATGTGATTATAATTTTTGCATTTGTAGGAAAGTATATATAGTAAAGTGGAGAAAATTATACCTACATTTTGCATATTTAGTAAAATTTCTTCTCTTTACTCGATTTTACATAGTTAAGTGATAAATATGATAAATAATTGCAATACTCTTCTCATGATTATTCTTTTGAGGGAATGTTTATTATCTTACTTAAAAGAGAAAAAAAAGTAGAAAAAGGAAAAAAATGATGAAAAAAATGAAAAAAAAAATTTGAGAAAAAGAGGAAAAAGGAAAAGAGAATAAGAATTATTCTACTCCAATGGTTCTTGTACTTAGTAACCAGGAGTCTTCATCTACAAATGTCGACTTTCGCGTAAAACGGTACTTGAATTAAGAATATAGAAGGCAAGTTGAGTATGTGAACTGTTGAGTAACCGGTGATCTTCATCTAAAAATGTCGATTCTC